>NW_022990947.1:1863730-1883475 GCF_902827175.1 Gymnodraco acuticeps
AGTGTGCTCTTACCGATTTTATTTCCTGGTGTGATGACAGTTTTCTGGATTTAAATGTCTCCAAAACCCAGGAATTGATCATTGATTTTATTCGTCACAAGGATGTTCCTAAGGAGTGCATCATACACAATGACAAGGTAGAAATTGTCACATCATACAAATACTTGGGCACCATTTTCGATGAGCACCTCAAATTTGATGTGAATACTGAGTGTATTGTGAAGGGGGGTCAACAGAGAATGCACCTTCTTCGCAAACTGAACTCTTTCTCTGTCAGGCCTTTCATTCTTTGTCGTTTTTACCAAGCATTCATTGAGAGCCTTATTTGTTTTTCTTTTATCTGCTGGTTCCATAGCCTTACACTGAAAGACAGGAACAGCCTGAACAGCATTGTTAAAACCTGCTCCAAGATCATCGGCGTGAAACAGAGAGACTTAAATTCCTTCTGTAACCAACAGATTCTGCGGAAAGCAGAGAGCATTCTGAACTCTCCAGGTCATGTACTTTCACATGAATTTCGTCTGTTGCCATCAGGGCGTAGATATGCTCTACCTGATCAAAGGACTAATCGCTTTTCAAAATAATTTATCCCTTCTGCACTCAAACTTTTAAATTCTTGTAAGGCTTTTAACTTAATTATTTATTTATTTATTATTGTGATGCTATGAACTATTTATAGTGTAAATTGGAATTATCCACATCTGTGCTCCCGGGTGTATCTGTGTGTTTTCTTCTTGTATGTTCCTGCCTGTGTACATGACATAAGCTGCTGCTCATAACCAATTGCCCCTTGCAGGATTAATAAAGTTGTTGATTGATTGATTAATACCTGTGTTTATTTTATTATCTTTGCTTTTTAAAATGCCTGTTTTTAATGTGCTTCCACTGTATTTATTCTTAAATGTCTTTTATTCTATTTTGTAAAGCATTTTGGGTTGCCGTGTGCTGAAAGGTGCTGTATAAATAAACTTGCCTTGCCTTGCCTTGATGAAATCCTGTCTCCTGTCTACAAACCATTCAGGAAGCAGTTGAAACTCCAACAGTAGGTACATAAAAGTGGAACACAGCTAATAAGCTATAGCTTCCTCTTGTGTCCTTAATTATATGATTTAATCACTATAAGCCCATGGTCATAGACGAGAAATGAAAATAAATGCATCCTCAAGCTAATTTTCCTCTTCACCATGGCCATCTTTTACATATGTGCATGGCGGCCGTTGCTGCACAAATCCACCGGTTTATTTGGCAACCCATCACTTGTGAACAACACCTCAGCCCTCAGCCTCACTGCATGAAGTCTCTATCAATGGAACAAACACCACCAAAGCAGTCTAGAAGGATCTTACAATATGGTTAGAATGAGTCCAGAGAACTGATGCATCGCTCTCTGCTTGACATGTCATCTGAAACCAGCCTTCCATGAAAGATCCAAATCAGAGGCTTGATGCTTCCGACAGCACAGCAAACCCTCCATCACGACGTGCTAAGGAGTACAGCAAATGAATTGGACCCATAAAAGTGAGACATAAAGCCACATAATAAACTCCCTGTGACAGCTTGTCAAACTGCTACTTAAATATTCTATTAAAGCTACAGGATGGATTCTGTTGCATGACGTCTGCATGTGTTGCCATTAGGGATGCATATCGTTATCCGGTATAACCGAAATACCGGTTACTGGTGGCTACGGTGTACCGTACCGAAATCAGATCCGGTTTCGATACTTTAAAAAAAAAACTTCTTTTTAAAAAAATTCATTTTAAAAGTGAGTCCGTGGCCCGTGATGGCGGATGTTATAAATTAGATTGCATAATCATTTTTCTTCATATTTTATGTATTTTTCATTTTTTTGTTCAATACTAGAAAGGTAAAAGTCCCACAAATGAACTGTGATGGGATTTGTTTTCTCTCACCAGTGAAGGTAAATGTTGATTTTAAAGATGAGATTTGTTTGTTTGTGCAATGCCGAGATCTCATGACCATTATTCTATTATGTATTTGTTCTCTAGTCGAATCTCAGGTTTAACACTAATTATAACGGTGCTATAACGGTCTGTTTGCATTGACAAGATGTGCTATTCACGCGGCACACCTGATGGCGGGTGTTATAAAAGATATTCCATAATCGGTTTTCTTCATATTTTTAATGTATTTTTCATTGTTTGTTCATTACTAAAAGGTCCAAGAAGTCCCACAATTGAATTTAATATTCATTTGACATGTTAACTATATCGTAAAGCGCTTCATAGGAGTAATTGTGGGATGATACATTTTCAAAGTATCACGATATGTATCGGTATCGTTCAGTGGTATCGGTATCGCTATCGTAAAAAAGTCAACGATATGCATCCCTAGTTGCCATGCAGAGCTCAAGTTTTACTTTCATGAAAAGACAAGTAAGGGGTTGCTCACTACAGTGGACTGAGTGTCTGAGCAGCTCTTAGCTGATTCCCAGTTGGTCTGATAATGGAGAAACACACGCACACAAAGGCACACACGCACGCACACCGACCATTTCCCTTCCTGATGTGATGAAGTCTGGCCGGAAACAGTCATTTCCCTGAATGTTCCCATCTCTCCTCCGGCACACTCCCTCATCCCTGATTCATTGCCAATAAATCACGGGAAGAGAGAGAGAGATAAAGCAAGAGGGAGAAAGAAGGAGAGAGAGAAAGAGAGAGAGAGGGACAGAGTGAGAAGCAGAGGAATAGAAACAGAAAGAGAAACAGGGCAAGTAAGAACATGTGCATGAGAGAGGGGAGAAGGAAGTGGAGACGCTGTCGTTATAAACCGAGAGACACTGGAGATAGGAAAACAAGAGATGAAGGAAAACCAGATGTGTTCTCATCAACGCTGCTCAGGGGTAGAGTTCTCATTGCCAAATATGACTAAGTATACTTTGAAGCGGTGAGATATTTTGAAGAAAACAACAGCAACAACAATACCATAAAAAACATAAAGACATATTCCTTAGTTCATGGGAACTAAGTTAACAAACAGAATAAAAGGAGATGTATATTGCCCGAGAAAAACAGACAAGGGTGTTGGGTAATTTTCCATTGAAGCTTTGTTAATCATGGCCACTTTATTATACTTGTGCATTCACATTTAAAGGTCACATGTCATGGCCATTTCCACTGATCATAATTCCATTGTTGAGGTCTACTAGAATAGATTTACATTGTTCAATGTTCCAAACTCACATTGGTTTCGCATACAGCATCTCTGTATAGTATGTGTATTCACTCTCTCCACTAAACGGCTCGTTGCAGCTCTTGCCCCCCCCCCCTCCCTGTGAGCCCAGTGTGCTCCGATTGGTCGGGACCAGTCGGGACGTTGTGAATCGCGCTGAGCTCCGTGGAGGTGTGATTTCCTTGTTTAGCGATACACAGCGAAACACAGCCAAACTCACCCTGAGCACACACAAAGTCACAGCCGAAGTAAAAACAATAAGTGTGGCTTGATATTGAGTAAGAAAAAGGTTGATAAACGCTGTGAGAATGGGTCTGCAGAGAGAATTTTGCCGCGATCCCAACTGTCTGTTATCAGCCTGCAGCCCGGGAGGAGAAATCAGCAGAGCTGCTTGCACTGAGTGTGTGAGGAAGTCCGTGGATTGGTCAATTTGGACCAATCAGCGGGGGCTTAACGTAACGGCTCCGCGGACGTAACGTAACGGCTCCACGGATTGGTCCATTTCGTTCCGGGGACGACATGACATCATGATGTACCCGGAAGAATCAAATGGACAGTGACGTATCTCCAACGAGGCGTTTTGGGGAGGTATTTTCTGTTTTAGAGTTTTACTCGCTACATGGTGTACTTTGAGGGTTTTGACTCTGCACACCGTTTACATGCATAAAAACCTTTATAACACACAAGGGGACGGGTAATACATTACATTACATTACATTGCATTTAGCTGACGCTTTTGTCCAAAGCGACTTACAATAAGTACATTCGACCAGGAAGACACAACCTTGAAGAAAACAGAATCATATAAGTATATCAGGTTTCATAGAGCCAAACATTTCAAGTGCTACTCAACTGGCTTTAGGTAATCCAGTCCTTTATTGGTATAAAAGTGCTTCGTTAATCGTTCTAACGCTCGAAGTGGAGTCGAAAGAGATGAGTTTTCAGTTTGCGCCGGAAGATGTGCAAGCTATCTGCCGTCCTGATGTCAATGGGGAGCTCATTCCACCATCTTGGAGCCAGGATAGCAAACCCACGTGTTTTCGCCGATGGGAACTTGGGTCCCCCTCGCAGCGAGGGCGCAACGAGTCGTTTGGCTGATGCAGAGCGTAGTGCACGCGCTGGGGTGTACGGTTTAACCATGTCCTGGATGTAGGAAGGGCCAGATCCATTCGCAGCACGGTAAGCAAGTACCAGTGTCTTGAAGTGGATTCTAGCAGTTACCGGAAGCCAGTGAAGGGAGCGGAGGAGCGGAGTGGTGTGGGAGAATTTAGGAAGGTTGAAAACCAGACGAGCCGCTGCATTCTGGATGAGCTGCAGAGGTCGGATGGCACATGCAGGTAATAACCAGAAAAGCATGACATGTCACCTTTAAATCCATCCATCCATCCATCCATCTTCTCCCGCTTATCCGTGGTCGGGTCGCGGGGGTAGCAGTTCCAGCAGAGAGCCCCAAACTTTCTTTTCCCTGGCCACATCAACCAGCTCTGACTGGGGGATCCCAAGGCGCTCCCAGGCCAGCAACCACCTCAACTGGCTCCTTTCGACGCGAAGGAGGAGCAGCTCAACTCCGAGTCCTTCCCTGATGACCGAACTTCTCACCTTATCCCTAAGGGAGACACCAGCCACCCTGCGGAGAAAACCCATCTCGGCCGCTTGTATCCGCGATCTCGTTCTTTCGGTCATGACCCATCCTTCATGACCATAGGTGAGGGTAGGAACGAAAATGGCACGGTAGACAGAGAGCTTTGCCTTCTGGCTCAGCTCCCTTTTCGTCACAACGGTGCGGTAAAGCGACAGCGCTGCTCCGATTCTCCGGCCCATCTCACGCTCCATTGTTCCCTCACTCGAGAACAAGACCCCGAGATACTTGAACTCCTTGACTTGGGGTAAGGACTCATTCCCTACTTGAAGTGGACAGTCCATCGGTTTCCTGCTGAGAACCATGGCCTCAGATTTGGAGGTGCTGATCCTCATCCCAGCCGCTTCACACTCGGTTGCGAACCGATCCAGTGAGTGCTGAAGGTCGCAGACCGATGAAGCCATTAGAACCACATCATCTGCAAAAAGCAGTGGTGCAATCCTTAGTCCACCGAACTGCAGACCCCCTCCCCCATGACTATGCCTCGAAATCCGATCCATGTATATTACAAACAGGATTGGTGACAAAGCGCAGCCCTGGCGGAGGCCAACCCTCACCGGAAATGGGTCCGACTTACTGCCGAGGACCCGGACACAGCTCTCGCTTTGGGAGTACAGAGATTGGATGGCCCTGAGTAGAGACCCCCTCACCCCATACTCCCGCACCACCTCCCAAAGTAACTCCCTGGGAACTCGGTCATACGCCTTCTCCAAGTCTACAAAACACATGTAGACCGGATAAGCATACTCCCAGGCCCCCTCCAGGATCCTTGCGAGAGTAAAAAGCTGATCCGTCGTTCCACGACCAGGACGGAATCCGCATTGTTCCTCCTCAATCTGAGGTTCGACAATCGGCCTGACCCTCCTTTCGAGTACCTTAGAGTAAACTTTCCCGGGGAGGCTGAGTAGTGTGATGCCTCTGTAATTGGCACACACCCTCTGATCCCCCTTTTTAAAAAGGGGAACCACCACCCCGGTCTGCCACTCCTTCGGTACTGTTTCCGACTTCCACGCAACGTTGATGAGACGTGTCAACCATGACAGTCCCTCAACACCCAGAGCCTTCAGCATTTCCGGGCGGATCTCATCCACCCCCGGGGCTTTGCCACTGTGGAGTTGTTTGACGACCTCAGTGACCTCCCCCCGGGAGATTGGTGTTGATCCCCCGTCATACTCCAGCTCTGCCTCTAACATAGAGGGCGGAGTTGTCGGGTTCAGGAGTTCCTCAAAGTGTTCCTTCCAACGCCCTAACACTCCATCAGTTGAGGTCAACAACGTCCCATCCTTACTGTACACAGCTTGGATGGTTCCATGCTTCCCCCTCCTGAGGTGTCGGACAGTTTTCCAGAACAACTTTGGTGCCGCCCGAAAGTCCTTCTCCATGTCTTCTCCGAACTTCTCCCACACCCGCTGCTTTGCCTCGGCCACGGATGAGGCTGCTGCCCTTCGGGCCTGTCGGTACCTTCTAACTGCCTCGGGAGTCCCCCGGGATAACAAATCCCTGAAGGCCTCCTTCTTCAGTCGGACGGCTTCCCTGACCACCGGTGTCCACCAGGAGGTTCGAGGGTTAACGCCCCTTGAGGCACCTAGGACCTTGAGACCACAGCTTCCCGCCGCAGCTTCGGCAATAGAGGCTTTGAACACCGACCACTCTGGTTCAATGTCCCCAACCTCCACAGGAATGCCCGAAAAGCTCCGCCGGAGGTGTGAGTCGAAGGCCTCCTGAACTTGGGCCTCCTCCAGACGTTCCCAGTTCACCCGAACTACACGTTTGGGCTTACCAGGTCTATCCAGAGGCTTCCCCCGCCACTCGACCCAACTCACCACCAGATGGTGATCAGTTGACAACTCCGCCCCTCTCTTCACCCGAGTGTCCAAAACATACGGCCTCAGGTCCGATGATACGATAACGAAATCGATCATGGACCTTCTGCCTAGGGTGCTCTGGTACCACGTACACTTATGAGCATCCTTATGTTCGAACATGGTGTTTGTTATGGCCAATCCATGACTAGCACAGAAGTCCAGTAACAAACCACCACTCCGGTTCAGATCAGGGGGGCAATGATCACGCCCCTCCAAGTGTCTCCATCATTGCCCACATGTGCGTTGAAGTCTCCCAGCAAGATTAAAGAGTCCCCTTCAGGAGCCCCATACAGGACTCTTTCCAGGGTCTCCAAGAAGGCCGTATACTCTGAACTGCTGTTGGGTGCATAAGCATAACCTTTAAATCCATGCTAGCAAAACATGTTCTAAGATTAAAGCCAGTGAGTCTTTTTCACAAATTAGCACAGACTAAAATGGTAGAGTACTGTTCGCCACTTGCCAAACCCCACCAAACTGTGAAGGCTTTTTGATCGAGACCTGCTGTCCCACAGGGGCTCCAGTCACTACCTCCTCTTTTGAACCACCAACATCGCATATCAGCACACAAGGGATTTCAGTCACCATGCACTTGAGCTCCGTTTATTTCTCTGTGTTAACATTATTTCTTTAAATAGAGCTTGTACCTGTGTTATTTAAACTCTAAGGTTATTTAAACTCTAACTCTACTCATAGCAGTAGAGTAATGCAACTTGAATTAGGAAAACAAATCCAGGTCCACTTTATTTCCTTTCAATTTGGATGAGTGGTATAATGTCTTCAATAAAGCTCCTGTCACACTGTCACGAAATTGACACCAGATGGACACACGATAAAGGAAATGTTCAAATTCGGCTCTGATCTTAACAACATTGGGCCATTCGTGAGGGCATCTTAAGCCATCGTATGACCGCCAGTGGATTTTCTCAGGCTTCAGCAGCAACTTTGTGAGCGGTGGCAAAATCTTTGGCATGCCAAAAAATTGCCAAAGGACCTTGCGAAGGTTAATTTTCGTGTTGAATTTGTGTGTCCATTTTGCCCTTCGTAAGGCACTCGTGAGGGCATCTCGACAAATCGTGTCATCTTCGTCTGATCATCCATGCCATCGGGCATTTTTCGCCTCACGAAGACAATACGAAGGAAACAAGAAGCTGCCCGATTGTCTTAGAAAGGCAACACGACTACGTGAAGCCCTCGCAATGCCGTCGTGTAGCCATCGTATTATAGTACGATGACATCGAGATTGCATTTATTGCACAACAAAATCATGTAAACATATTATGTAAATAACCCAATTTGTGTTCTGTGAAACTGAAAAGGATATTACATTGTTTTTGTTACTTTCGTTGCAGTTGTATGTCTTAAATGTAATTTAGGTTAACTTCCTGTTTTATTTAGATGCTTTTATTTTGAAGGCGAGTTTACGCTGTTGACAGGAAGTTGTTGTTGCTTTGGAAACAACATGACGGAGATAGGTAATATCTTCTAATCTACGACGGAGAAAGTAGAGAATAAAGTGTATGTTTAAATGTTAGCACCCCCCGAAGAGGCACAAGCTCTTACGTTGAGTCTGGATACATTCTAAATCATCAGTAAAGTCTACGACCATATGTTCGTGTGTGGTTCGGGTGCCATCGTGTGGCCTTCTGTAGGCATCGTACTTGCTTTGGCTGTTACTTGGCTGTTGACCAACTTCGGGGCCATCTTCGTGCGAAATTCACAATTCCATATTCGTGTGTCCATCTGGTGTCAATTTCGAGACAGTGTGACAGGGGCTTAACAGAAAGCAAGTCAATTGGCCTTTGACTTAGAACTTCTAAATAGACCTTGATTAAAGTTATTTTTTGTAAGACCTGAGGTACGACTCAATCTCCAATCAGTCAAAATACTCAAAAAGATCGTTAGCAGGTATAAAAATGGACTGGACAGCCTGCTTTAAATACAACATTTGTCTCACACTTGACAAATAAAAAAACAAACATTAATGTTCAACTGATGACACTGTACGGTTTGAAGACCTGCTGTACTTCTTAACCTGTTGTTGACATTTACTCAGCCACAAACATAAATCTGGTTGTAGGTGTTTCCACAGTAACCAATAGCATCGACCAGGAGGGTGCAGATTGCCATGTAGGTGCAAATGAGATGACAGAGTGACACTGATGAGATGGAGGCTGACTCATGATCCACCTATTCTGCTGCATCTGTGAAGCTATCATGAAAGATGTCCCTGCTCTGACATATATTCCCTTAACCATGGGCCCAACCATGTAGACTAACTGTTTTAGCCTGAAGTTAATAATACATAGGTTGACATTGTTAGCTGTGCTTCCAAAAATAAATATACAAATAGGCATATTATTGTATATCACATGTCGATGTATCCTTGGGCAAGATACTTAATGATGAGTTGCTCCCGATGGCATGGCCAAGCGTGGGTGTGTATGAAGGTTCGCTAAAAACAGTGTGGGACAGAACCATTTCTGCAGGAATCCGAAGAATCCAGGATTACACCATTCCCTAGATATGTTTATCCAGGAAGAGCTACATAAACACTATTTATACAGAACCTTATCACATATACACCAAAGGCAATGGGAAAATATATTGTATTTTGATGCACAAGTGTAAAATAAGACTACATAAATCTTGGCCCTTTATTACAGTAACATTAAGAACTTGAAATCAAGTAAAAATCTATTTTGAATTTTGCCGGTTATGTATATGTGTTAAGAATAATGTTTAGGAATAGCTGCATGTGTCAGGCATTAAGCCCATTCTTCAGGCTAGTTGATTCATGAAGTCTGAGAGTATTGAACCACTGTAAAGCCTTCTGAGGTTTTAGAAAAGGTTTAGGTTTATCATACCTATCGATCAACTTTGAGGAATTTTACCGTGGAGTCCAGTTGATCAATATGTTCCCCAGATCAATGAAGACTTACAAACAGCAACTTTAAAAAGAGCAGAGGAGTCTGTTGTTGCCAGAAAAGTTGGCCACGGTCTCCTGCTATTCACATCCTACCCTATAGGGTTTCCTGTCCTGAACTGCAAGGGCAGACGAAGCCTCTCATTACGGAGACCGCAGATGAAAATGAGAGCAAAATGAGGCCCATTACCACACAGGCGTGACTAATATCCCTCTACAGACATCTCCGCACACACTGGACACACGCACGCGTATATAATCGCACACGTGTACAAACGCAAGCATCTAGATGCATGTGAATCAATAACGTATCACAGAAACAAAGACGACAGGAAGTTGTTAATAAACGTTGGCTCTATAAACCAGATCTCAAGGCTGCTCTGTGGGGGGAGTCTGATCCACTTTGTGCACCTATAGGTTTACGAGTGTGTGCGTATATTCCCTAATCATCCATGATGTCATTAGCGCTAAATGCAACCGTGGCGCAGCCCAATACTTGGCAACTAAATGTCCTACCTTCATTATTCCTCCATCGCCTTTTTTTCCTCTCTAACCGCTATTATCTATCTGGCCAATCCAGTAATATTTCATCTCTTGTGTGCTTCTCTCATCTTCTCAAATATCCACTCTGCTCTTCATATCCTTAAATGCCCCAGCAGATGCATTACCTTACTGGAAATCATAATAATCAACCTCTAACCAACCACTAGTCTCGCTCTTGCCCCGAACATCAGCTCCTAAAATCCTTTCTTACCAAGTTCTGTTCTCTGTGTTGCTCTACTTCTCTACTTCTTCATCTTCTCTTTCCATTCGCCATTCCATCACCTATTTTACTCAAATCCTCTACTAACTAATTTCCCTTTGTATGTTTCCATCTAACTGCTACATTTTGTGATTTACATGTAAAGCCATATTTCCTTTCCAATTTGAATAACACAAAAAGATAACCACAAGGGATACATAATGCCCAGCGGTAGCATAAAGTGCTGTTTTTCATATCTAATTCTCATTTCTCTATGCTCCAGTTGTATCTTCGTTACGATTAATCCCAACTTTTTCTTCCTTGTCTACTTTCCAGTCTCATGTTTTTTAAGTCTCAACCCCCCTCCATTCTTCTTTCCTCTTTTTCTGATCGGGTCTGCTGTGTGATTTATAGCCTTGTAACAGGCTGGTATACGTGGGTAAGAGAAAGGGAGGAGAGGTAGATGAAAAGCGAGTAGAAATTGGGCTGTTTGAAGTACATGAAGGAGTAATATAAAATACACCTGGTCCATCCATGGGGCACTCTCTGTACACCGCAACAAAGGGAAGGGAGGGAGACGTAGAGGAGGAGAGAGGAGAGGGCCGGGCCGCAGGGGGAGAGAGGTGCATGGAAAGGGGGGAGGGTTCACTTCGTGTTTCCTTTCAGGATGGCTTTTATGGTGTAACTTCAAACGCTGACCTCCCACATCCCCGCCCCCTACATCCCCCCCTCTCCCTCGCTCCATCCGTCCGTCCATTCATCCCTCCCTCGTCTTTCTCACTTTTGTGTATGACCAAGTGGACAGTAATTGGCTATTCTTTCATGAGGCTGATTTCAGCACTCTCTGCCCCCAAGAGGAAGAGGCCCTTTAGCTGCCCCTTAGAAGTAAGTGTATTTGTGAGCATGTGTGTACGTTACCAATATGCCAGACGGTAGGTATCAGGTGGTTAAAGGGGCTGCACTGGCTGCCAACTCTACAGGCATTTCATTCACTCTGCACCCCAAATTACAACACAGGAATTGGGAGGTAATACGATCCAGAAGAAAATCATATTCCAACACAAGGTTTTGGTGAAATATCTTTTGGATTTTAGGCAAAGCTCGAAATAACTTTGGTAATGAATACAACTTAAATTACATATTTTGAAAGTTGCGATATAAAGTGTTGAACGGACATTAATAGGCCCAAAAAGTAAATGGATATGTACAATATTCTTGGTAATGAATAACTGTTTGAATTAATGTTTTACTTTTCCTTACAAAGTTGTATTCAAAGACACCCAGGGGCACTCACTTAGTCATGCCGTAAAATGCACTGCACACAAAAAATGTGTTTCATACAGTCTACAAAATCTGAGCATATTAAGAGTGATATATAAAAGCTGCTCTACTCTCACTAATGACTTCTGGCCCTCTGTGGCTTATAGATCAGTGTGCGTTCATTAATGATGCAGGCGTGTGTGCAAGAGTGTGTGTCAATTAGTGGGTGGGGGGGATTAGCCATCCCTAGAGAGAACTAATTAACACTACACACACGGGCAAACCCATCCTTTTGGGAAATTTTTCATGGAAATCATTTTATTTGGAAGGAAACAGCGTGCACTTAAAGGAAGTATGGAAAGAGATTAAGGGATACAGTTCAAGACCAGATTCAAAACCACAATGTTGAGGCCAAACGGTCCCCACCCCCTCCAGACAAACATAAACACCATCCCACACATTGGCCATGACCACACACACAGAAAAAGCAGAGGGTATGTGATGTATACAAGCTCTTAAAAGGTTAAATATGTGTGCGACACAACATAAACACAGACTTAAAACAGGCTAGCCTGTCCTCGCAGACACAACACATAAACAGAATTGGGAGATGATTATGTTTTAACAATAGTGCTGTACAGCTCTTAAAAAATCCCAGCTAATTTATAATAAGCCAAAACCCAGATGGGGAGCTAAAGTTTTTCAAAAAAGAAGGAAACGAGCAAAGCTGAGGAAAAGTTGATAGAGGTATTAAAGTAGAGTGCCTCCTACCTCTTTGTAGTTCACCTTGGGCTCTATTCTCTTCCGCTTTCTGCCCTTCCCCTGATGGCTCTGACTGAGGAGAATCCATTTTACAACCTGCGGAAGGAGTACGGGTGTGAGTGGGGGGGGGGGGTGAGGTAAGGTAGTCAAGGCGGGAAAAAGAAGACAAGGTAGTTAGAGACAACAAAGTGATTTTGATCGAGAGGGGATGAGGCAGTGTGAAGACGAAATGGAAAAAAGGGGACATGAGAGAAGTAATCAGAAAGGTGTAATGATGACACAGAGGGAGAAAAAGGGAGAGAGGGGAGAAAGGAGAGGGTGTAAGAGAGTGAATGTTATATCCAATAGCAGAAAGTAAATATAAAACAGACTTAATGCACACTTTCCATCTCTCATGTGGAAAGGCTACATTAATATACATATATCTACTCTCACTGGCAGGCAAGCCTTGACAGAGCGTCAAGTAGACACACACACACACACACACACACACACACACACACACACACACACACACACACACACACACACACACACACACACACAAATGAACAATAGTCTAAAGGGTCCGTCTCTCCCTTTCTCACACACACGCACTTTTATTCCAACCTTTCAGCGCTCAATTGTGCTCCATATATAACCACACAAACGGCCGGCTGGGACAAAAGAGTAATAGGGAAAGTATGTAACTGTGACGGAGCCTGGAGCAGAGCAACTCCCTACACCATAGATCTCCATTAAACAGACAATCAAGGCCAAACTCTATCTCCTCTCCCCCGCTTCACTTTGTATCTCAGAGTAACACAGTTTGAACTGTTGAAAAAGTCAGGTTTTACAAGCACACAAAGTGTACAAGTCATTTCTAAGATGCAAAAGCATTCAATCATTCTTTGCGTTTTAAGTCATTTAGAATACCTTTGACAAATATACTCTTCAGGTCTGATTTGATTGCACTTTAAACACACAAATGAATGGGGAAATAGCAAAACAATTAAGAAAACTACGAAAGCTCTATGGGAAATATGATAGGCAGCACAGAATGACACGCAACAGATGTACAGCGCTGTGTGCCGCACTTCACTCAGAGACAGGGAGGGAGGGAGAGATGGAAACAGGGAGAAAATGAAAAGGGAGAGGTAGATGAAGCGCAACAGAGGTAAAGATAAGAGATGGTATCTCATTGTGAAACAGAGCGTATAAATGAGACAGGAGAGGAAAAACAGACAAGACAGTAGAGAAATACAGGCAGAATATTTGAGTGAAGGAAAAGGTGAGAGTCAGAATACAATCATATCAAGCAATCAAAGCTGCTATACTTCAAATCTGAGAGCTGACTCCGAGTCTGTCTGCCACTCTCCGAAGACCAGAAGAAGAAACTGGGAAATAGAGAAGAAGGGGAGAGAGTCCTTACCTCTGCTTTGACTTCTTCCACTAGCCTTGCCTGTGACCACACGGCGCTTCTTTCGTACAGCCACTGAACGGAGAGAAGAAGGGAAAGCTGTGAGCCGGGGGGAAAGGGATCGGGACGGAGTGGAATGCTGTGCAGAAGCACAGTGAGTGAAAGAGAGAGAGAGAGAGAGAGAGAGAGAGAGAGAGGAGAGAGAGAGAGAGAGAGAGAGGAGACAGAGAGAGAGAGAGAGAGAGAGAGAGAGAGAGAGAGAGAGAGAGAGAGAGAGAGAGAGAGAGACCAAGCAAAGCAGGAAGGGGAGGGAGAGGTGGGAGTCGAGGGAGGAGGTGGGAGTGCGATCACTTGTTCCTCTGGCGGAAACTCGCCAATTGACTTCAGAGGATGAGAGAAAGGGGAAGGAGAAGAGAAAAAAGAGGAGAAGGAGGAAGGAAAACATCATGTCAATAACAACAGGACGGACAGTTACCTCCTCCATGCAAACACACACCTACGCACAGAGCAGCTACACAGCACAAACACACAGCACTTACTCTCTAACCTTATTAAGGCTTTCAGCTGCTCGACTGATGCTGATGACAGTGAGGGGTTGTGTGTGTGAGAGCATGGTTATGCTAGTGCGTGTGTGTGGTGGGAAAATAAGAAGAAAGACAGGTAGTGCAGGAAAGCAACGTGTTTTTAATGTCACATACACACGAGAGAGATGCAGCATGATATTCATACTATCTAGGATACACACACATATGCCCCCGCACACACATTCAGCTGTTAATGCTGTTACCATAGCCACACACAAAGTTCAATACAATAGCTGCATGCCTAAGTACTCTTCTGTGTGTATTATATACAAGTACTCTGGCAGAAATAGTATGATGGGGTGTGTGTGGAAGCCAAGGAGATGGGGAGAGAGAGCCAGACACAGAGGTACAGAGAGGGAGGTGTTTGAGTGGGCTATATGGAGTAGTGAGTGTTGAAGCATCAAATTGGCATTGTGTAACAGGATACCTACCACATGGCTCTTTTGCTGCCTATCCCCACTACCATTCCCCGAATAGAAAGGCTTTTGTCCACCTCAAAATCTCTCTTCATCCTGCCCCCGTCTGTGTAGTGTCTCCATTGAATCAATATCAGGTTGCAAGTTCAGAAGTTACACCTCTAATTCATAAACACACACGAAAGGCATGCCCTTGATCTTCCTGAGATCAATACACAGTTTGATTTGCAATCCCAAATACATGACAAAACAATACCAGAGTCTTTTGGTACCATACCTTACTTTGCTGAGGATAGACAAACAAATCTTACAATAACGTTTTTTAATTTTTTTTAATATATAAGCCAAAACTTTCACGAAAATAAAGAGTAGCATATTTTGATTTTAATCAAACAATCAAATCGAAACTAAGACAAATAATTTGGCGACAAAGAGCCGGATGGGTTAGGGTACCCTAACCCAATAAGGAACAGTTCAAACTCTCGTACTTGGCACTCTTTCCTTGTTAAATTAGCCAATTTAGATTTTATTTTAAAGCTGCACAGGCTTGTAGGCCAAGTACATCCATATCAAAGTCTGCCTGGAAGAACTGTAAACATTTAATGTCAGGTAAGCAGTTTTAATAACTATGTTATATCTGTTTGTAATAATGGTTAAAACACAAGGTTTTTAGTCATGAGCCATGCAGACAAACATGAAATGTTAAATTGAGTCTGTGAAGGTAACAAGGCCGAAAGCTTTAGTAAAAATTCTTAAATGAGGTTTCTCAGCCTAGATCCATCCATCCCAAAGAGAGCGCTTACTCATCCAAAACTCTGAGGTCTCAAATAGGCCAGCCTGGCTTCTCTTATCGAACGTCAATGTCACTTGTTTATTATTAGGCACAAACCATTTCCTGCCTTTCTCCAATTCAAGCACATATGTCGAGGGATGAATAGAAAGCAGAGGAAGAGAGAGACCTTTAAAAATGTGTTTGTGTCTAGTGTACAATAATACACAAGCACTCACAGTCTGTAAAAGGTTCGATCGATCTGGCTGATCTTATTAGCTGGTGACTTGCACATCAACACACAAAAAAGCCTCTGCAAGACCACTCTAGTCGTCACCCAATCAGGTGTGAGAAAAAAGCAGTCCCTCCATGCTTTCCTCCCACCCTCAGGCCCCCTGAAAGGCTCCATTTACATCATCACATAATCTGCAAGGTGAACGGTTCCCAGACAGTGACAAGAGTGCAAATACACACAATGCACATACACATAGTGGTCATTAAGATTAGTTACCATGGAGATGAGAGAATTGAAGAAGCTGATAAGTGGATTGATTCAGGGAGTGTGTGTTTGTTTGTTTGTTTGTAGCCTTTATTTAACCAGGTGAAAATCCCATTGGATCAACGATCTCTTTTTCAGGGAGACCTGCAGCACATTGGTTACACATAAACACAACAGAAAACAAAAAGGACATCAATAACACACATAATTACAGGGGTATACATTAGCAACCCTATTCACAATGACATATCTAATAACATTTCATCTATCTGAGCTTTAAAATGATGCAAGGGAACCAAAATGCTCAGTTTCAATTGTTTTGCATAGTGTTCCAAGCTAGAGGAGCAGCACACATAAAAGCTTAGTACCTAAAACAGTCCTAGCACTTGGCACATGTAATAAAAACACATCCTGGGATCTCAGGCAATAGCTACTTGCCACTCTCTGTGAGATCAAAGAGCAGATATATAAGTCGGTAGTTTACCCAACATGGCTTTATAGTCAGATAAACGTGTACCAATGACTGAGCCTCCGTACAGTTAGTGAGGCACACCTGCCTTGGCATTAGGGTACAGGATGAGTAAGTGCTTTACAGTTAGTAACAAATCTCAGAGCACTGTGATAGGCGACATCTAACTTTTCCAGGCAATGGGCAGGTGCATTCATATAGATCAAATCACCATAGTCCAGCACAGGTAAAAGGTCACAGTGACTAGCCTTTCCTGGCCTCAAGTGAGAAACAGGACTTGTTTCTGAAAAGAAACCTAGTCTAACCCTCAGCTTTTTAAGCAGGTTATTGACATGAAGTTTAAAAGTAAGACAATCCTCAAGCCCGATACCCAGGTATTTATAACAGGTAACCACTTCTAGTACTTGTTATAAATACCTAGGTATATATGTGGTGTGTGTGTGTGTGTGTGTGTGTGTGTGTGGTGTTGTGTGTGTGTGTGTGTGTGTGTGGTGTGTGTGTGTGTTGTGTGTGTGTGTGTATGTGTCAATAAGAGGGCAGAGGAAGAGCCTCACCTTGTCAAGATTACACTGACAGTAGGGGGTAATAGGATTCAACAACACAATGAAAACGTAAGATTAGCTCTTTAAATTAAAATATCGCAGCTAGTGAATGCCATACAGTGGAATTTCGAGGTACAATACACCGAGATGTCATCAGATCTTTTTTGAAAGTTGAAAAATAAATATACTATAGCTCAATGTCTAGCAGTTTCATAATGCCTACTGGCTAAAAGTCACGGAGTCATTTAAAGCCACAGTATTTATAGTATACCGAAAGCCATAACATGAGACAATAATTGCCATTAGAATAGTGTCATTACGCCGCCCATTTAAAGCTGGTAAATAGTGTGAAAAAAGTATGCAGTCTTCTTTTGTCTAGCAAATGCTAAAGGGCACACTCCCAAAACAAGGAAAGTTCCCCCAGCATGGAACCACACTTAACCCCGTGGGCTTTGAACTGGATCCGAACACAAGCAGTCTTCAACTTTATTAAAGTCTAGTTGATGCATGTCTCAAAAACCATATCAATCTGTTACTTAGAGATGATATGCTCAGGTATCAGCAGTCATATGACTCATGCACCAGCTGATCCAGTAATGAGTGACCCGGCCACAGTAAAAATAAACTATTTATATCTAGTTTAGAGGTAGTTTGAGAGGTAATTGTAAAATAGCTAAGGGTGATGATCGGACTTGAAGTGGTGTGTTTGCTCCGTTCACCGCTGCAATCACAGCGGGAGGAGCTGCAGTGAGCAGAGCTGCGTGTCTCCGTCCTGTCAGATTAGACTTCACTCGCTTGTTGGTTTTTTAACTAGTGAAAAATATATTATGTATTCAAGCAACATGCTCAGACTCTCTAAAGAGCAAAAGGCAGAAAAAAAAGACTCTTCATACCTTTCGAATTCCCGGTCGATCGAGCCAGTCAGCATGAATAGCACTGAGGGTGAGGCCTTCTCTGCAAACACAATGGCACAAGTGTTAGTATTATTCCTATTATTATAGCAATGACTGTTATTGCCCAAGACACCAATGAAAAAATGGCTTTGGGAAAATATGTTTGGGGTCGTGGTGGACTAGAGGTTTAGGCCAACACCTTAAAAAAAGAGGGGCACCACCCATTTTCCTACACAAGGACAAGCAAACAGGCATGTAGGCATACAATGAATGGTGGTTTATATTGCATTGTATAGCAAGCAAGTGTGTCAACATAAGTGTGGGTGTGGCTGAGGAGAGACTCAGTGTATGGTTTTGCAGATGGAAATGGCCATATACATACAGAAACACATTGTAGCTCCAACACACATGGTGACAGAAAAGGCTTGCATAGATTCATGTGGCACACAACACAAACATTCCACAAGCAGTCCGCAATGTGTATTTAAGTGTTAAGTACACAACTGTCAAAGAGTGGACTTCCAAAGCAATACCCCCCCCCCCAACCCCATCATCAATCCTGCCAGGCTTTGCTTTAAAGGAACATTTCCCACTTGGCTAGTCTTAAGCTATTACTGTATATTAATATGTTATGTTAAGCTCATTAAAAGGTGTTATTTTCCACAAGGAAACGATTTAAATTGTATTTGTGTACACACATTTTTCCTAACTATGCTCTTTTAACTGGCACCATTAACGAATTCCCTCTTTTGCCAAAATATTTTGAAGGGACTCCAACCTGAATGTACAGATAAGGGAATCTCTAACGCCTGACATACTTTTATAAATACATTGTATAATACTCAGAAAGATGCAAAGTATTGCCCACTGACAGGCATGTCAGTGACATCCAGGAATTTTGGTTTGCAATAAACTACTGAAGTACTTGTTTCTATTTCAGACATTTAGATACTTTCTTTTCCAGTTCTTCATCATGTTCGGCAACATGTCTCTCTCATAGGTCTATTGCTTTAGGTCATTACATGCCTTTACTACGAGGCTGTAGTGAGTTCAACCTATGTGCGAGGGGCCATTTAAGGACACCTCAGGCTGAGCTTGTCAGGCTCAGCTGGATCCTGTCAGACAGGAATCAGTTTGCATCAGTCAAACTGGACTTCATCTGCCTCTCATCTCCTTATTTGCTGAAGGCTGATGCTATCGTGGTATAATGGTCGCAGTTCATTCTGTGCAGACCCAAATGTCTTTCTCAAACTTCAAGAGAATCCTTTAAATACCTGTTGAGATATTTAAATTGGGACCTCAGTGTCGGACACACAAGCAAGAGAAGCAATAGCTGGAGCTTTCTGTAAAATGAGGCTTACAACAAGCTGTTCATTCTCCTCTGTGTACTAAAATGGGCAGGGTTGGGAGGGTTACTTTGTAAATGTAATCAGTTACTGATTACTGAATACATGGCTCTGAAAGTAATCCGAATACAGTTACGTGTCTTAAACGTAATCAGATTACTTTTCGATTACTTTATTTTTCCATCACAGATGGGTATGTTTTGGTGTACAGGAGACACAAAAAGCAAAAGGAAACTGAACGTGTTTTTAATGTTTTAATGACTTATCAAGAGCACAACTGAAACATAACATCCGAAACGATGTAACAACATAATACACTTTTTGGGGATGCAGCTTGGGATGTGAGGAGTGAGGGACACGGCTTAGAAAGGGCGTGTCGCCTTCTGTCCTGCCAGTGTTGGCAGGACAGAAGCGACCGCAGGCTGATGTGTTTTAACACACACAC
>NW_022990947.1:1883598-1961098 GCF_902827175.1 Gymnodraco acuticeps
CTGATGTGTTTTAACCACACACACCTCTACACACACACGCATGCACACACACACACACACACACACACACACACACACACACACACACACACACACACACACACACACACACACACACACACACACACACACACACACACACACACACACACACACACACACACGATTTAAACGCAGACTTCTGTTCCTCCATGTTTCGTTATCGTTTCACTGAACGGACCCGCCCCCCCTTTTTTTTTTTAAAACGCTCCCTTTTTTGGTCCATCTGCGGCGGTAATAGGTTTTGTGCACTGTGATGATTCGGCTGTACCTTTAGTAATGAATATTAAATGTTGTGAGGAAATCTTTCCACCAATAATTCCAATAAGTAATCCAAAATGTATTCACTTCAGGTTTACGAAAGTAACTGTAATCAGATTACTCGTTTTTCAAATGTAACGTGAGCTGAATACAGTTACTTGATTTGTGTATTCTGATCACGTAACACCGTTACATGTATTCCGTTACAACCCAACCCTGAAAATGGGTAATACTCCCTTTATAAGCAACACTTCGCTATCAACTTGACATTAAAAGTGACTTTACTACAAGCTAATATCAGCTCTTCGCATGTGGAGATGAATCAAAGAGAGTATATAAAGACTGAACATCTGCCAGATCAACAGGGAGACACCATAAGGCAGGATTACATGGTATTATGTGTGCATAGATTTCATTTGTGGCAAACAAAAGGTTAATACAATACACCACAGGACCTGTCAAATGCTGTTTCATAATAAGACTGGATATAAATAAGCTTTATGTCTCACGAGAGCAGACGAGACATGTGTGCACCAGTCTTTTCACGTTGAGCTTGGTATCTTGATTTCATTTGATTGGTTATTCACCTTTATGGTGACATACAGTATGAGAAAGAGTGACGTTGATATCTGGAAAACCGTGGTTTCTTATTAGTAGAAATCAATGAAGATATCATTTTTGTAATGTTTGTTAATAGCTTTTTGTTAAGTCCTATTCATTTTATGTTCCTCATTTAGTCTGGGGAATTGGCAGGATATTTGATTGTGCACAAAGGGCGGCCATGACCCTCAACAGTGTCTATTCTCATCCTGAACCGTCTAGCATGTTGTTTACTGAAAGAGGCACCGGATCCAAATATTGGCTGTCCCCAACTCCCCCTGTCTAATATAATCAATCTCTGTGTGTCCAGCAGCACACTCCACATGACAGAACAAGCAAAAAGTCAACACTCAGACAAAGAGGTGCGGAGGAAAAAAGGAGTGAGAGAATAAGTGTTAAAGGGTTGGGAGAAATAAAGTGAAAGACAGACAGGGAGAAAGAGATAGACAGGCAGAAGAAGAGGTTAATGAGGCAATCAGGACAAATAGGGAAATGAATGATTAAGCGAGCACAGAGAGGGAAAGATACAATTAGAGAGGAGGAGAGCAGGAGGAGCAGTTATCCTTTTACACTTCAATTAATATGAGAGTGGATAAGACTGCTCTCTTAACAGGATTTGTTTTGGGAGCTTTCGCTGGTCATGTTTCCACAGCAGATTAAAAACTGAGGCCAAATCAACACATGCTCATATATAAATCTGCAACAAGTCACATCTGTTGAGAAAAAAATGAATAACATATCTTGAATCTGTACTGGAAACCAACCTAGTGATACTTTAGAAAAACCTAAGTGATTTTAATGCGTCCAGACATTTCTTCATTATTCCTGATTTACACTGTAAGCATTATTCATAGCCACTTACATACCTCTCCAAGTCGGAAAAGGTAATCAGGAGCATTTGCAGGAAATCCTGAAGGAAAAAGAAAAGAAAAATACAGACAGAAATTGATGCATTTAGCGAGGTGAGGGTGGAAGACAAAAAGAAAGAGAAAGGCATACTTGATCGTAAGTCAGGAGTGAAAGGTTAAACAGTGTTTATGTTACATACATTATTTAGTGGCAAGACTCAGGCTTTCACCGAAGAAGCACGGGCCAGGTGGAACACATCACACATCACACACACACACACACACACACACACACACACACACACACACACACACACACACACACACACACACACACACACACACACACACACACACACACACACACACACACACACACACGCTTCCAGGTGTGATCACTCAGCTTCATGGCCCCAGCAGAATAAACATATGTGGCTGAGCTGATGTAAGGCCATCAATTTGAAAAGCTGCTGGAGAATGTCCAACTATTGTAAACTAGTGGCAATCAAGCTTACATCAGCTTCAAATTAATTAAATGAAATAACGTTGTGCCTCAGAGACAGGTCATATTAAAACCGTCTAATCTGAGCTCAGCTTGTTATTAACAGCCTCTCAAGTAGCTGGAAGTTAACAACGCACTTTTCCTTTACTGAAGCCCCACCTGAGACAAGATGAGTTGCCCATGGTATTTCTTCACAAATAATCTGAAGAAATTGATGAATTGTTGCTCTCCCACTTGACTGGCCAAGAACCTGAGGAGGAAGTAACCCTGGACAAAGGACACATAACAACAAGAAAACAACAAGAAAACATGATTCATGGGGAGAATAACGAGAAACTTTTCAGCAACATCGATTTTCACTTTATCTCCAATCCTAGCACATCTAACAAAAAGAGCCACAACCCTGCTAAAGAAGTTTTGGTAATTTTGATTTATGTATTCTATATCCCTTTTGTTTTCGCTTTTCTTTATTATTGCCGCTATTCATTTCCCCCTGATTTTTCCCATTGTCTTTCTCTCATTTATCTTACCTTGAGGTAGTGGACCTGCATGAAGGTTTTGTCTGGGTTAAGGGCATGTTTAACCATAGATGAGCCAGAGTCACTGACCTGACCAGTGTTCCCCATGTTAGGCCTGCAGAAGGACAAAGAAAGATAGGTAAAAGACAGGTAAAGAAATTGACAAGGGCCCACGATAAAATGGAGGTTTCCAGAAAATTACACATACAGAAAAGCAAAAACCGAGAGGTATTGGAGGGAAAAAAACATAGCCAAGAATTATTATTTTTTTATCCCGCTCCAGGCATTTTAGTTGCAGGAAAACCACCATTTCTAAAGAGCAGGAATACACTGTCAGCAGCACACAAATCCAGCCACTCAGCCGGTCCTCTCAATGGCTAACCCTTTGCCAAGTTGCCATACTTTGCCCGAGGCAGGCAGGAAATCAAGCTGCAGATTTATAATAGCATGCTATACTGTTTATATGACCTCACAGTGTTGCGCTCTGACTTTACTGCCCATGACTCACTGAGCGAACATATAACACTTTCACAAAAAAGCACCAATGTCCACAGGCACAAAAGAGGCATGCTCCAGGTTTTGCTTTCCCTGTCACACAGATACAAATCATCCCTTCAACCTCCATAAACACACATAAAACCAATAAAATCCAGACAAACGCAGCACTGACGTGGGATGCTGTGCAATGATAGTTTCAGTTAGGCGGTATTGATCAGGCTGAGCAGATTAACTCAGTGTGCCAATAGGAAGGCCTTGAAGGATCACCCCCCTGCCACGTCGATACGCTAGGCGCCTGGCCCACCAATCAATACACCCTTCATCACCGGCTAGCACTCTTCCACAGGACCGCTTCATGACAGGTACACACACACACACACACATACACACACATACACACACACACACACACACACACACACACACACACACACACACAAACAAACAGACATGATGGAGACCAAAAACACATTCGAAATCGCATTCCCACTCATTTATCTTTGATGTAAAACCTTAAAGTTTCATTTTTGGAGTAAGGCTTTTACTGCGAGACACAAGTTGGTCATATATTTGATCTATTTGAGTCTTTGTCCAGGCATGCTGAGCAAAAACGCAGGATTAGGATAGGGTTGAATACAAGGTGGTTTGGCAGAAGTTAACAACAATATAGAAACAGAAATGTGTGGTCTAGTCATAGGACTGAGTAAGGATGTCATCAACTTTCTGGAGTTTTTTTAATTCAACTAGACACTCTTAGAAGGACTTTCATAATGCAAATTAAGGTGTGTTCCTCCTTATATACATGTGCGCATGTTATATTCATGTTCTGTGTGAGAAAAAAATCAATAAATCAATGTCATGATTTGGGAAAATCTATTTTAGGAACATCCTAGTAATATTGCTCATTGTCTGTACACAAAGCTCAATATTAGGAGACAGGGAAAATATGGATTGACATAATTATATCTGTGAAACACACTGTTTGTCTTAGCCGTTCAACAATTTGTCCTTTAAATATCCTATGTGAATCATGGCCACTGTGTTTCTTTATTGTGGAGGTACTTTTTAACCTGCTCTCTGTCCAGTCTCCTGCCTATAGTGCCCATGTCTGTCTGTTACTGCTGATAAGATGAAATAGACTTTTTCTGAGACAGCAGGACGTGCTGCCTCCATGGGAAATGATGTGTGCGTGTGTGTGTGTGTGTGTGTGTGTGTGTGTGTGTGTGTGTGTGTGTGTGTGTGTGTGTGTGTGTGTGTGTGTGAGTGAGTGTGTGTGTTGTTTGTGTGTGAGGGTCAGACATACAGAAAGCGAAACACAAAACAATGATAGAACATGCATTTTCAGAAAATAAAATGTGTCAGTTTCCTGCGTGAGAGATCCGGCAACGGAAAGAAAATAAATCTAGATCCATCAGTGCCATGTTAGACAAAAGAACTCTACCCTTCCCACTATCCAGACCAGGGTTGTATGGATGAGTAAATCTCTGTCTTTCGTCTCCTCTCTTTGTCAGACATGATTTACTGTAGCTTTAAGAGGAATCGCTGCTTGCTGCCTTGGAGAATCACACAATAGCTCAATGTATTGGAGAATAAACGCCGCTCTAATCTGGCTCGTAGGCCATGTGTGTAAGTGTTTGTGTGTGTGTGTGTGTGTGTGTGTGTGTGTGTGTGTGTGTGTGTGTGTGTGTGTGTGTGTGTGTGTGTGTGTGTGTGTGTGTGTGTGTGTGTGTGGGGGGGGGTGTGTGTGTGTAGCCATGCATACACCTTGGTGTATCTGGGAGAGAAAGAGCAGAAAGAAATCAGGAGCTATAACTGACAGAACTTAATGTAAAACGTACACACGCACACACGCACACACACACATGTTTATAGCTCTGCGAGCCATATCCTGACAAATTACACTGGGCCGACTGTGGAAACCGGATAAGGTAGAGCAGTGCTCCCAGCAGCCTAGTGAATCAGCAGGGAGAATGGCGTCTGGCCCAGGCTGCCCTAAATATAACTCATCTGAAATGGACTGATAAACACTGGGCACAGGGGCCCCTGCTGGATCAGGGGGTGTCGATTGTGACCCACTGAACTTGTAAAAGCACAATCTGCCATTTAGCCTTTATATGTGTGTTTTTGTGTGTATACTGGTGGGGTTTAGCATATCTCTCTGTTCATCCCATTGCACTCTTTCCCTTCACCAGGTCCTCTCTGACATATCTGTGCATTGTGACAACCGGTTTGTGGTTAATGTTATTTATATTATGTTTGCCCACAGTTATAATGCTAAGCAATAAGTGGAGCTACATTATGACCTGGACATACGAGCTGTATAGCCCACATCAAAAAGCAACAGGTATTTTCCAAACTTTGAAATAAACCAAGATGTTTAAATAACCTTGAAATGCCTCTTGAGTTTAACTAAGATTCAAGTCTTGGAGACATGGTTGAGAGTCATACTGTTTCTCATCATTTAATTGTTCAAGAATGGTATGCAATGCGTCAGAGAAATGACTGATTCAATAACTGAATCAGTATGTTTTAAAAGTTGATTTTGCTTCAAAGCATGATTATGGAAATACAATTGGGTAACATTTTAGTTTACAGGTCTGTCATTTCTTGGTCATTTGTTGAGGGGGTTCCTGGAAATATGTATGTAAAATGTAGTACTAAACATTATTTATAAGAAGAATCTCATTCATTTGTTTTTGGCAACTTTATTCTTCATATCTGTTGAATTGTATGCTTGCTTGTAGGCACATTTCTAATTTTTGCACGTTAAGCTGACCTGCTGTCCACTGAAAGAAGCTCTACGTAACTCAGCAATTTCCCTTTAAGTTTTACCAAATGATATAGTTCTTTCCATGAAACTAATTGGAATTTATTCTGAAATTACCAACCTGTATCATATCCCATTTTACCCATGCCAAGGTCATATTGATGATCTAAAAGTGTTCATAGCATTTTCAGAGTAAAAACCTGTAACTGACTGAAGCATTGAACAAATGAAGGCTCATTCATGTTATTCTGAAACACAGGGTTGCACAACACAATGCAGTTGTAGCTCAGTGCATTTATGTTCCATCAGAAAAACATGCCAAAGCAAAAGAGAACAAAAGCAGTAGTGCATTCCTGTAGTGCATTTCTTCAAATGTCTTCAGAACCAGTGTAAACCTCAGCTACATTACAATGGTGAATTCCACTGCACACTTGAGCAACTTACTTAGTCTTTTCAATACTAATGTGTTTCTGTGTAAGGTAATCAGTCAACATGTATGTCTTTGCTTGTGCATGTGTTGTTTACATTTTTCCGATGTGAGTTTAGCGTTGTTGACTTAACCCCGTCAGGTGCAGAGAAACCTAACCCTGATCCTCCTAATCACCCGTGTGTCTGCCTCATAAAGGAACACCCTGAAAGACTCCTAGACAGACACAGCTTTCTACTGCTTGTTTAATCCTTTCATTCACACAGCTTCCTGTTTCAAGATCTAATCACAGTGTCACAATAGATCATTCTACTATGTTTAACCCTACCAAATGTATAACTTCATCATTCACAACATACAGTACATTGGAGGTAGTCAACATGTCAGTATGGACACTGAGGTACATATTTCCAAACAGTCACCTTTGAATAGCTGAGACCTTTATAAACCCATGAGGACAGTCCTTTAAAGCAACAAATGAGTTAAATCACTATAACTAATACATTACATGTCACTTGTTAGACGCTTTTATCCAAAGCGATTTACATACTCAATACTGTGGGCAATCCCCACAGGAGAAATTTGGGGTGAAGTGTCTTGCCCAGGGACACAACGACATGCTGACTGCAGTGGGGTTTGAACCTGTGCTCCCCTGATCCCAACACCAAGGCACTATTCCACTGCGCCACATGCCTCCTGTAATACTGAACATTTCCCTAAATTAAATTAAACTCTTAACACTATCAATTTAAAAGTGTTTCCATTGTGTGATGACAGCATGTTATTAGTGAAGTGACATAGTTAGAACTTAGTGCCAAGCAGAAGTGCCATGGAATCAATAACACATTGATTTGCTGTCACACTCTGCATGGTCTCTTACAAGCGTGATTGTCAATAGCGCACTATGCAACAAGTGTTATCTCCAGTGAAGAGGCTTTTTTTGTTCAGAGGAACAGTTACAATATGAAAGGCAAATGCTAACACATGCATTTTGACCCTTAAACGGTTAACTGAAGAATGGGGCTTAAAATGATAATCCGCTGATGACACTATGATTCCACCCTGGATAAAACTAACTGGATATAGGGTCCCACATTGTCAGGATCAGATGAAGAGTTAGTATGTGAGCTTGTGTTCCACACCTGTACCCCTGGAATGCATTTACCTCACGCTCACGTGTGTGTCTGCACGTGCAGATAGTTACACTGACTGCAGTGAGAGGATGTTGTCACATCTGTACTCGTTGAACCAAGGGTGCTTGAGTGAGTCTCTTTTGAAACTTGGATCAAACTAACAGTGTGGAAGACTATCAGCAGTGAGCATTTGGGGTCAATTTCAAGTCTCTCTCAAGTATAGTTTTTGTATGTGCTCATACATAGTTTTCAAGGAGCCATTTCCTCTACAGTGGCAACTACAATATGATAATAAAAACAGATGCACTTGACAAAAGAAAACACACTTACCTGAGGATTTGAAGTGCCTCGTCTGAGTTCTGCAACTCATCAGAGAGCCGTCTCCACCTCAGCAGAGCCTTCAAGTCAGACTGTTCTGCTGTCTCTTGTGAGGGGAGCTGAGGGGTGAGATATGGAACATTTAAAATATGTGTTAATTTAGAGAAAATACATCAGAGAAGGAAAACCTAAATCTGGTGATTTGATCAGCAACAACCAATTTCTTATTAATGTTGGCAGCAATGATAGGTCTAATTAAATCTATTTCTCCCGAGCTAAACACACATCACAAAGGTGACATGTTTAAACAGCAGAGACACAAGAAAAACATTTGTGTAACTCTAGATGGTGTGGGAAAGCAGGATCAGAGATGAAGTAAGTGTTGCAAGCAAAAGATTTAAACCCATGCTCCGACCTCGCCCTGTTTTTTCCCTTTTTATTTCATAAGTATCCCAAATCAACTGTATTAAGCACTTATTAAAAGGATATCTGAGGCATCATCTTTAATTGTATCTATGATCTGCACTTTTTTGAGGAATAGGTAGCAGTAGTCCTTTTAAAAAAACGTGCATGGTTCAGCTTTCTCCTTTGACGTTAGTCGGAACGAAGTTTGGGTTTGACGGTTTATTTCGTAGTTGGCCCAGGAACTAGTTCACCCTTTTGTTTTGTTTGGCCAACTTCTCTGACCTTGAGTGTGCTTTATTGCATAGAGATTTGGGTTGGTGTCTCAAACTGTTTCCCTGTTTGTCTGGTGGATTGTTTTTACGAGGGTAATGTAATGGCCAACTCTACATAAAGTGTACTCTAACCACAACAGTAACATTGTAAAATCCAAGCACATACTGTATGTTGTGGAAATGGAAGATTGAATGTCAACCTGTGTGGTTGCACTTTACCAGTAGTATTAATCTGCTGGATACTATGTTATAATGGTAATTTTAGACAACAAAGAGAAATAAATGAACTACACAACCTAAAAAACTATTTCAATAATCATTAAGATAATAAACAAAATGGTTTAATTTCTAATAAGAGTGTTATGCGTTTTAACTTCTTTGAATTAGCCAAAAGCAAACTGGGCTTCTTAAGCTGGCTTAATTTGTGGATTTGGAAGCTTATATTGCAAAAAAGTGTTTGTTTTCAGTGAGTGACAGCCTAAAACTGTTACTTTCATAAAGTGGCTGTAGTAAACTACAATGATTGAGCAAGTTCAGTACTTTTTGAGCTTGGGCCCAGATAATGTCCTCCAGGTAGGTGGCAAAGCCCTCGCTGATCCATTCCTCAGTCCAGTCTCGTGCTCCAATAACCAGGCCAAACCAGGAGTGGGCGATCTCATGACAAATTCTGGACCCACACAGGGACAGGCTCTTCTCTTCAGTACCAGGACTCCCAGTGCACAACACACTCTGGGAAAGGAAAATTATATGGGGGCTGGGGAAGACAAATGACAAAGTACAAGATGAATGAGAGAGATAAAATCAGGAATACATTATAAAAGGGAAGGAAACAATGAGAAATGAGAGAAGGAGTGAAGGGATACAAATGGAACAAGTATTAGACGATGGGAGAATATTTAAAAAATATAATCAAGTATGCTCAGGGAGTAAGAGACAGACAATAACATAAAGAAGGGACAAAAAGAGGTCGCAGTATACCTTTTTCCCTCACAAACAGACCAAAGAGTTACTGAGCTTATGTTACACACCTATGATTACAGAAATGGTTGCCTGAACACGCCATGAACAATAAGACGAACCCAAGTAGTATGGGAGTCACTCACCCCTTTCTTCATCTTCTGACTTATTATTAGCAAAGGGCAGCTTACTCATCAAATGTTCTTGCCAAACCTAACTGCCCTGTGCAAACATCAAGCAAGAACACCATGTTCCCTGGACTAACAATGAAGGGTAAAATCAAATAAATAAAAATAGCAATTCTGAGAAGTTTTGCCCAAATGTTTTAGATTTAACAAAACATGACTTTAAGGGACTGCTGCCAATATTACCTTTAAAATAAGTTTAAAAAATGTTTTACAATAAAAGATGATTATAAACCATATATATATATATATATATCCTAATTTAAGACCTTTTTGGACATGGAAACGATAAGCATTGAGAACAAAGCTGGATATAGGACTTCCTGTGCACGGAAAACTCTAAGGGTCTGTAATTATTGACTTTAATTACTGACTGATTTATTGAGCAATCAAGTTAATAGATATTTTCCTTGCTCTTTTCCCACAAGGAAATAAAACATATGGTTATAGTAATGATAACATTTGAGATAAAGTGCACTTGAAGTTTATATGAATAAAGGCAGCAGTGTTTGCCTATGGGCGCTCTTTAAAACCGATAATAAACTATGTGCAACATTTACAAACTAAATACACTAAACAGTCTTTGTGAAAAAAGATATTGGGCTAGTTATGCTTCTATAAAAAGATAACATTAACAGTGAGTGTGCATGTGTAACTCAACAATTTAAAAGCCTCAATAATTAAGTTAAATAGCAACATAATTGTTAGCAGATTTAAGTTGATAAATACTATTTTATATACATGAGGGTTTCCCATAATGTCTATTTGAGATAAATGATTAAAAAAAAGGCTTAGTAAAGAAACTGCAACAATTGATTTATGCATGAAGTAAAGTATTTATTATTGTCTTTTGCACATTCTCTCGCTGCAAATGAAAGCTTTTCATAATGCCAAACCCTTCAAAGTGCTATGCATGTAAGGGAGTGGTTTTTTTTGCAGAAAAAAACTGGAAGGTTATAAGTCTGCAATGCAAGATGTGCAGACTTTGTGCTGTCCTGATATCGGAGCCGATTCCAACATATTTGAGCCGGTAGCAAACAGGTGTTTTTCCTTAGAGGGGTACCTGGGCTACTCGCAGTGAAGGACTAGCAAGGGATTCGCGAGCAATGTCCTTGATGTAGTAAGGGCCTGATGCATTCACAGCACAGTAGACCAGTTCCAATGTCTTGAAGTGGATTTAGGTAGCCACCATTTACAGCCAGTAAAGGAAGCGGTGTATTGTGTGAGAACTGAGGTTTAGGTTGCACTTGCAGGTAGACCAGCAGGAGAGAGCTGCAGAAGTCAAGAGGCTCAACTTTATGTGACTTTTAACCATGTGACAGCACTGGAGGAACAGGACCATTAGGAGTGCTCTGTCAAAGCCAAGGTCATGTCTGAAGACTTTTCTGGAGCATTCTTTACTTGTCTTATGTAACCCGCTCTGGGCGCCCTGAGGGGCTTAGGGCCAACTGTGCGTGAGAGGCAGGCTGTTCTTCAATAGAAGAATTGGTGAGGGGTCACAGAGGTGCTAATGAATGGTCTCTCTCTCTTTATCCTGGCCCATTTAACAACACCGGATTCTCTAGGGTTCTTTTCAAACCCTCAAGACCTTAAGTGTCCTCGACGCTATTGACCTGACATTTCTGGGAGAATTTATGGCAAACTGCAGGTCCTGAATGAAAAGTAATCGTCAAGGGTCATACCACCCTATACTGTGTGTCAAATATTTTAAAGATGCCCCTGTACTGCAGAAGAAAGGTCTTCATCTATCCATCTCTTTTAGACAGTTAAGCGTGGTTAATATAAATGTAAACTACATATAAACAGCAAAAAGTAACAAATGGCACAATAAAGTGTTTCGGTCGAAAAGTCATAAAGAGGGATTGTACAAACTGCTGAAACACAGAAGCAAGAATAACTTCACCTGTTGGAGTAACATACAACTACAAGAGCCATAATAATCCCACATTGATGAATTATAGTAAACTATTAAAGGAACTGCTCTCATAAAAGGAAAAGATTAGCATCTTAAAACAACAGATGACAGAGGAGTTATTTTCATTCCTTGTGATAACCTAATTATGGGGTCAATTATAAAGGAAAACAGTAAGTAAAGACATAGGTTAGGCCAGGCCTGTCAGATAGTCTATTTTGAAGGAAAACTAAATCGGATATCTGAGCAACACAAACACTCTTTATTTCCCTGAGGATAGTTTTATCAGATAGAAAGCAGGCTATTGCCTACAGTTACTGAGGAGCATGTCAACATTATACAAAAGAGTCTTATGGGCATCATTTCCGAAACAGCATCTCAAAGCTAATCCCATGATTTTTTTACTGATTACACAAACAAAAGCTCTCACTGGAGCAGGAGATGCTAACATTAGCCTTATGAGTTTCTTTGCAGCCTAATCTTATCCCCACACAATTGGATAAGCGTCCCTTTGTTGTCAGTTCAGGCAGTGCGTTATATTCGTGCGTCTGTGTGTGAGTGAGAGTGAGTGAGTGTGAAACACAAAGACAGCCTTTCAGAGACGCTGCTTGCACATGCTCCTCTGAGGGATGCGGAATCCATCACTACAGTGACAAATAGTGTCATCCCACCATGGTGGGGCGAATAACAACAGCATCTTTCACATTCACGGATACACTAACTGACATTAGTTGACATCAGGGACCTGTCAAGTATACATGGTTGAAAACACTTTCACACATATTCATGCATTGGAGCACCTGCACACACACAGCTTTCATCTTCAGTATAGCTCTGAATCTGCTGTTTGATTAAATGTGTGTCACCAATTACAAATCAACAGTTTCTGTTATATTTTCAACTAAATAATTGAACCTTTATTTGTAAGCAAAATACTATTGTGCTTCTAAATGATTTGTTTTGCAAGTATGCAAATGTGGTCAACAAATCAAATGAGTAACTACATCTGCTTATAACCCCCAAAATTACAATCAATCAAGCATTAAGTCTCAAAATGTGCAAGTACTCTAATGTGTCATCATCATACAACTTCCGTCCCTCTACGTCTTTGCATCGCACCATACACAACATTTTGAGATTTTTCTTGTGCTGCTAACAACCCAAATTGTAAGATGGGTATACTCAATATTGATTGTCTTGTTCTTCCACTTTGTTTGCATTTGTTTCGTGATTTATCTTGAGGGTCGATAGTAATTAAACAACACATTCAGAAGCCTTTGTCAGAAATAACATAAGAGGATATTTAATATATAATTACACAGCAAAAAACCCATTTTAAGTTTGTAGACTCTAAAGCCCCTGTCACACGGTCCCGAAATTGACACCCGATGGACACACGAATATGGAATTGTGAATTTCGCACGAAGATGGCCCCGAACCACACACGAAGGCAACATTTACATTACATTTAAGACATACAACTGCAACGAAAGTAACAAAAACAATTATGTTACAGTACTATGATACTGTACTGATATTTTCAGACTTTGTTCTTTACTTTCTCCGTCGTTATATGTAGAAAATATTACGTTTTCTCCGTAATGTTGTTTCCATAACAACAACAACTTCCTGTCCACTGTCCTTCAAAATAATATATTATATCCTTTTTAGTTTCACAGAACACAAATTGGGTTATTTACATAATATATTTACATGATTTTGTTGTGCAATAAAACAACCCGATGGACACACGATAAAGGAAATGTTCAAATTCGGCTCTGATCGTAGCAACATCGGGCCATTCGTGAGGGCATCTTAAGCCTTCGTATGACCGCCGGTGGAGTTTCTCAGGCTCCGGCACCAACTTCGTGAGCGGTGGCAAAATCTTTGGCATGCCAAAAAATTGCCGAAGGACCTTGCGAAGGTTCATTTTCGTGTTGAATTCGTGTGTAAATGTTGCCCTTCGTAAGGCCATCGTGAGGGCATCTTGTTATCATCGGTGCCATCGGGCATTCGCCCCGATCAGAGTGAGGGTGAATGCACCGATGATAACACGAAGATGACACGATTTGACAAGATGCCCTCACGAGTGCCTTGCCGCTCACGAAGTTGCTGCCGGAGCCTGAGAAACTCCACCGGCGGTCATACGATGGCTTAGATGCCCTCACGAATGGCCCGATGTTGCTACGATCACAGCCGAATTTGAACATTACCTTTATCGTGTGTCCATCGGGTGTCAATTTCGGGACAGTGTGACAGGGCCTTAAAGGCCCTTAAAGGCCCTTAAAGGCAACTTCGTAAGGCACTCGTGAGGGCATCTTGTCAAATCGTGTCATCTTCGTGTTATCATCGGTGCCATCGGGCATTCACCCTCACTCTGATCGGGGCGAAGGCCCGATGGCACCGATGATAACAAGATGCCCTCACGATGGCCTTACGAAGGGCAAAATTGACACACGAATTCAACACGAAAATGAACCTTCGCAAGGTCCTTCGGCTATTTTTTGGCATGCCAAAGATTTTGCCACCGCTCGCAAAGTTGCTGCCGGAGCCTGAGAAACTCCACCGGCGACCATACGAAGGCTTAAGATGCCCTCACGAATGGCCCGATGTTGCTACGATCACAGCCGAATTTGAACATTTCCTTTATCGTGTGTCCATCGGGTTGTTTTATTGCACAACAAAATCATGTAAATATATTATGTAAATAACCCAATTTGTGTTCTGTGAAACTAAAAAGGATATAATATATTATGTTGAAGGACAGTTGACAGGAAGTTGTTGTTGTTGTTATGGAAACAACATTACGGAGAAAACGTAATATTTTCTACATATAACGACCGATAAAGTAAAGAACAAAGTCTGAAGATATCAGTACAGTATCATAGTACTGTAACATAATTGTTTTTGGTACTTTCATTGCAGTTGTATGTCTTAAATGTAATGTAAATGTTGCCTTCGTGTGTGGTTCGGGGCCATCTTCGTGCGAAATTCACAATTCCATATTCGTGTGTCCATCGGGAGTCAATTTCGGGACAGTGTGACAGGGCCTTAAAGGAAGTTGCCATCCACTTCCAATAGTTTCCCTTTACTTCCATTACAGATTTCTCCGCAAATCATGATGATCAAGTATTTATAACAAAAAGGTCTATTCAAAGACATGTTACATTTTAAATATATCAAGGATAACTATGAGATGTGATAAAGACCCCAATCAGGGTTACTAATCATTGTATGATGATTGCACATTACTTGATGTTTAATCATGGCTTGTATGATTCAAATCTGGCTGCAATTAATTCAGATTAGTTGGTCCTGTATCGCATCTGTTTTTGATGTTTCCAATCGCTGTTTGTTTTTTAATTGGCCACTACAGTAGTTGTACAAATAATTACCCTTCCTGTTTCATAAAGATGTACTCTCTACTTTTCTCTGCTTAGTTATGTTCTTCTGAATAATACATCAAATAAATTGAGCTACAGTTCTTGAGATGTAATTGGATGACAAACATACATCTTTGTCTCAACTGTTAATTACATTTCTTCTTCTTGATTGCTTTCACGTTTTAAGTTGTAAGGCTTGGAGAAAACAATGCAACAACATGCTTTTTAAATAAATGCACCAACGCTCACACTCATACACTTGCAGGCGAAGATTTAAATATCTAAAGGCTTACAAACAATGCTATGAAATCATATCCAGTGGATGATTACCAAACTGATTACGATGAAATGATGCCTGCATATACACTGTAGAAAAACAGGCAAAGACCTTGGGTGATCTTCCTGATGGAGGAACCCCATTGGGTCGACAACCTCCCAATTCTGAGTCACCAAGGGTGACTTGGCCCCGAGCTTTAGAGGTGTGAAACAGGGCAAGTCGGAGACACAGATTGCAATAGCGTTTCACTCCTCCATCTCTCCATCCATTATTCATCCCTCCATCCATCTTTCCCGGCTGTAGGCCATTTTTTCCCCAGCGGGACACTGCCATGCATAATGCAGCAGGGCCCTATCATAGTCCTGAAATTGACATCCCTAGCCCATCTAAGCTCTTAGCTGGAACACGAGTAAAACAGCCCCACGAGACCGGGGACGAGAACAAGATGATGAGAGATGAGTGTGCCGTGTACTGTAGGTGTAAATGAGAGCGTGTGAATACGAAATACAAAAAAAAAATATATATAAATTCAACAACACAAAGACAAATATTTTCCAATAACATGAAAACAGAGAGAAAAGGGAATTTAGAAAGCGAATTTAAGATATCCGATATAGGCAGAGAGTAAAAAGAAAGAGAACAGAAAGAGAGAGAGGGAGGGAGAATACTAGTCTGCATTTTTCTCTTTCCCAAAGTGCAACGTCAAATCCCTGGTGTGATAACAGTTGAACTGCAGAACCAATGCTGGTGAAGTTACACATATTGTTTGTTTGCGTGATTCTGTATGGGTATGCAGTTATTGGCACACTTTTAAGACAGAATGACAGACAGGTAAGAAGATGGACAAACGCCACACCAAACACAACAAACACACAAAGTAAAACTTTGCCTATTATTTTCTATTCTAGCAAAGGTAGGAGGTCTGGCATTTTCTAATGTCAGCTTACGGGAAGAGGCTTTGTCTCCTCTCCCTCCCTGTCAGACAGAGTCTGTGGGCTATTCTAAACACAGGAGTCTATTTGACCAAACTCCTACCAGTCTTCGTTCTTTTTTAACAAGTCTGACTTCAAATGTCTGGCATTCCAGGCTGGCTGCAGATCAGCTCTCTGCTCCCAGACGGGGCCCCACAGGGCCAGGCCAAATGCCACTCCATGTAGGGCCTGATCACATGAACGAGGGCCAAGCCGGGGCCCCCAGAGAGCCACCCCACCCACATACACTGAATCACATCAGAGCCTGGAAATAAATAGCAGAAAATATATCAGAGGTCACCAGGAACAAGGAGGTGACTGCTGCTTGAGTGTTGAGAAAATTAAGCTTTGTAGTGGCCCGGCACATTAGAAATAAGTGGCAGGTTTCAAGGTTATGCTCCAGTTTCTAGTTGTTGTCAAGTGCTTAATCTTGAAAGCTCAATCATGCGTACAAAGATAGCTGGCTCTAAGCAGATCAAGTTTTTATCACACAGACGGGATCCACGTGGGTCATAGCCTGATGAGGTCAAGAGAATTCCTGCATACACACACACTCATAACACAGCACCGCCATACACCAGCAGCGAGTCACGGGAACAGACATACAAATCCACACACTCACTCCACATTCTTTCAGCAAATCTACTTTGATTCTGTATCAGCTGGGAAGTGATAACAGATGCCTGGTTCATCTGATCTCTTCACAGTAAACACAGTCCAGTTTGTTCCAAGTTTAGTACAGAGTTCAAAAACTGATGTCCCCCCTAGAGGAATGTTCAACAGTTTAAACAGTAACCAAACAGGGAGAAATCTTTGATAGTGAAACCACAGGAAACACTGACACCTGCAAGAGGACACCTGAACAAGCAATGGGGAAAACTACGACTGTAGTATTTATCTTTCATTTTTTTAATAGCCAAATAGGTCAAATGCAGAGAAACAATTTCCCCACGAGGAATAATAAAGTATATCAAAATCAATATTTTCCTTTATTTTTTATATTTAAACAAGTTGTTTTTTTTAATATATATTTTAGCGATACACTTAAAGTGTCAGAAAGGCAGAAATAAGTACATACATATTTTTTAAATTTATCGCAAGTAATATTGTTACTAGAATTTCATTGCATACGACAAATCACACATTTTCCTCATATCGAGCAGCCCTAGTGGCAACAAGGAAAGAAAGAAATCAACATATGTGCTGAGTTCTGACTCGAAGACACAAGGTATCACAATCCTATTCCTATAGTGTATCGCATGTTTCACAATCATGGACTGTGTTTCTACTACACAATTGAAAGGGAATAATACAAAGGGGGTGTACACATAGAGTTCATTTGTTAACAACAAGCCCCTGTCAATCAGCAATAGTAGGTATAAACATTACATTTATGTGACATAACCCACATTCCTGTGTCACTGCAGCTATTTGTATGCTAACCCCATCACTTATCACACTGCACTCAGAACACTCTGGCTTCCACGGCGGCTTTAATGAAAAAGACGAGTCCAATTTAATTCACAGGATTATAATTAAAGACATTTTCTTGCATTTAGGGTAATAGATAGGCCTTTTTTCTCCCTCTGTTATGTTACGTGAGAGAATGAGACAGTGGGGAGATGGAAAGTGGGACCGCTCAGTACTCCAGGGCTATATAAGAAGTGTTTGACAGAATGGAAAGATGGATGAAGGTGAGATCGAAGTGAAATCAGCCAGAGAGCAGAGCTGTCCCCAATACAGAGGTTTCAGGCTTCCATCTGGCCGGCCTCTGCCTGTCAGACTAAAACCTGCAGCCCATGGTTATAGTGTGGGTTGAAGGTGTTTGATGTAAATAATTCTGCAACAACACACTTACACAATGCCATAATAGATAATCACTAGAAAAAATGTAGACATGGATTATAATTTGACAAGTACTGTACCAAGGAAAAGAACAATCAACAGGTATTAACCCAAGGAAGAATGCAGCCTGAACAATGTGACTGTGAAGAAGAATGCTAAGCTCCAAGAACTACATACCATGAACTTCAGGGTGCCACTAGAAAAAAAACGAGAACAAAAACACTATGCATGTCTGTACGAAATACCATTGCAACAGAAGGTCATTAGGAATGAATTCACTGACCATTATTGTCAATAAATGAAATTATATTTTTTATACTAGACCAAGTTGTCGGATTGACCAACAGATGGAGAGATCGACACTGCCATCCATAGAGCGATGCAGCTAGTTCTGCTAAAACCAGCCTTTTGTAAAAGCCACTGGTAGAGCAGCTTGGAGCACAGCACTCTCCCCAAGGCTAAAAGCAAACCCAGACAGCGGAAGCATTACCACCGAGCATTTTACAGCACTTTGTTTCAAATATCTCATTTTGGCCGGTTCAGCGCAGGGGTCCCACGGACATTAAGCCGTCTGGCTTTGCACAGACAAATGAAATTACCCCCAGCCTCTAGGTTCCACACACAAGCCCCAGGATGCACACCAAGAGCAGGAGCAGCGTCCCCTACGCCATACAATAGACCAATCCATCACACCAGGAAATGGGTCCTGTGGACTCATCTATTAGTTAGTAGAAATGGGTGTGCAGTGACAGGCCTGTCTTTTCACAGCCTCTAATCCAGAATTATGGCACAGTATGTCTGTGTTACTGTTAAAGGTAGCACTATATGCCAGCTGTTGCCAGCAGTTTTACATTGGACGGCTGTTCAAAGCTACGCACCATCATATACGTACCAACGACTAATGACTATCTATAGAATATAGAATATAAAATATATGGCACTGGGGATAAAACAACACTTGGGTATATTGAAAAAAAACGTTTTATTTAAAAAGCTATGTTGTTTTCTGATTGGTACTCTTTTTGAGAAATACTTGCTTTTTAACAATAAAATGTATAAAGTAGTGGCTCCTTGCGATGTGAGCAGGTAAAGCAGGTAAACGTATCCTGTTGATAGAGAAGGGAAGTTGAGAGGCCCAAGATAACTAGAGAAGAATGTTCCTTCAATAACAAAGGACCTGCTAAACTGGACCCTGCTATCTTAATGAAGAGCACAGAGGAAGGACTGCCCAACAGGAAACAACGAAGCAAGAAGAGAGGGTAGTAGCGGCCAACGCTTGTGGGGTTTGGTGTTGTCCCTTGTGTTCAGCAGGAGGGGAGACCTGCCAGGGGCTGTAAAGAAAAATATATAAAGTTCACCTAAACATCTTTACTACTTGCAATCACATAAAAGTGTGCACAGGAAGGACACTCCCTCTCCTTGTTTTTAGGTGCAGGCAAGCAGAGCTGCCTTTTTAAACTTGCCAGGCTCTTTTGTGTGACTAAAAAGAGAGGGAGATCCACTCAAGGTGGAAAGAAAGAAACACCTCAGCCTTGACTATTTGATTAACAGCTGTCTACCATGCCAAAAAATACGACCCCCCACATCATACCCTCCCTACTCCGAACCCCACAAGTCCCTCCTGAAAGAGCAGGCCTGTGTCGCACACTTCTAGGGTTACTTCATGGATCAAACTGCAGAGGAGAGCAGAAATGCAAGAGATCCCCTGAGACATCTGAAGGAAGAGGTGAGAAGCAGCAGTGGGAGGACTGGGAAAGAAAAGGAGTAAGAAGGAACAGAGAGAAGGTGACGGGACAGGTCAACAAGGATGCAGCAGATCCAATTCTGTCAGTATGCAAATGATGGGGAATCATGTGAGGCAAAGGAGTGAGATGCATGTTGGAAGGTTACCAGGTAAGAAAGGTATTTTATGTTAGAAACAAGCTAGCAATTAGCATACATGTGAGGTCTGAAGACAATAACGTTTTTTTAGCTCTTATTTCATTAAAAGGGGGTGCTGTTTGAAAGTTAGTGTTAAATGTGCCTTCTTACCGCTGCATTAACATGTGGGAATAGCATTCATTTCTACCCTACAGACATTTATGACACAAAATGCCTAAAAAAAACGTTCGGTATTTTAAGAGAAATGGTTAGCAGTTATTACAAGAATATGCCATTTCTTGTTCAAACATGCTGGTCCTGTTAAAGTAAAAAAAAAAAGAGCTAAGGTGGTAGACTGAATAGCTCCAGGGCAACGGGGGATTATCCTGCAGGGTGCTAACTCCGCCCTCCAGCCCCCCGCTTCCTCCCAACAGGGACCAATGGCCAATGTAACTTCCTGCTAGCCCATAAACAAACAATGCAGTCAACTGAAGTGAGGCTGAAAATCCTCCAGTGCCACTTACAGAGGTCAAGAGGTATACACCAGTCATAATTTTTACTTAGTGACTGTGACAGTTATATGGCTGCATAGTTTGGCTCTACTGCAGAAGGAACAGGCATTTTTACTACTCAATCCTTTTTTTCTCCATTTCTGCGTATTGCCATCCCCGAGGAATGGTTTGTGTAAAAGGAATAAAAACAAAAGAAGAGAATGAAAAAAGTAATCTCATGGGAAATGATGTGTACAATGTATGTGTTAAAGTATAAAAAACTAAAGCCTGTTTGTGCAATGTGTTCTTGTTATTCTGCCTAATGCAATGAGGCATGTTGAGAGACAGATATGTTAAAGCATGTGTGGGTTTATCATGGCTCGCCATCAAGTGGTATGGGGCGGGCCTCCCTTCCCTTCCCTTGTCCCTGAAAAACCCCAACAGCAACAACAAAGCTTTACGTGTTAATCTGGCTCAATAACAGCTACAACAAAAGGATAACCCTAACATCAAAAACATATAACTTACACAATTTGATAATGTTCCCATCAGAGAAAAAAGGCACGGGCAATTACAAATGATCCGTTTAGCATTCCCCTGACATCACACCCTCTCTCTAAATACACATCCATACACCCTTATTTGAACAATACTCACATTCATACAATCACAAGCACAGGAATCTGCCTGTCTACAGTTAAGCAAAACAAAACCCAACATTACCCGCACTACTAAAAGGCCTGTTTCAACACTTGTGTCATTCCTCAATAAAATGCAGGGAAACCACTGCTCTCTAGGGCTGTCAGACATGTCTTCATTTGGGCACACTGCATACACAGAGATCTCTGATTAGTCCAGCCAGCGCTGTGGGACACACAGACCTCAGCTTCAAAGGGCGAGAGGAAATGCTTTGCCCTTCCTGTCACTCCCCGTCGGAACCAAATTACGTAGTCGAGATGTGATGAGATTACATCCAAATAAAATAAAAATAGTATGAGATAAGGCACATAACAATCAAAGACACAAATGCACATATATACACACAAACACCCTAATCCAGTTCAGGATACACAGGGAGGTCTGACCTAAAAGCTTGGAGCAGATTCACAATATTTACAGCATTCCCATGTCCTACAAGGACACTCAACTTATTTAATCCATTTCCTAAGAGATGTTCTGACTGTGCTCACAGATGACAGCTCTTTTAAACTGTGTTTTGTTTCCTGTATGTCAGACACCTTGATGTCACTCGTTCTATCAATGTTTAACCATACTGTATTTTTTTTCTCTCCCTTTTCGGCTTCACGGTGACTTAAAGGTTTTACTAACAGCATGGGCAGAGGACACACAGCAGTGCCTTTACATTCCGCTCTCTGAGTCTCTTTTGTCATGGAAACAGAAGAAGTTTGAGACATAAAGAAAGAAAATACATTGTCTTGCTGATATACGCTGATGCCTTTTGCAGGCTTATAACTCACAACGTTTAAAGATGAAGATGATTCATTCTCTTATTTGCTGTATAACATAACATGGAATAGGTTTACGAAAAATCCTATGAACTTCTGACAGGCTTTATCCACTGGAAGCTTCATTTGTGTCAGCCTTTGTGTGCGTGAGTCTGTGTGTGAGTGTGTGTGTGAATCAGAAAGAACTGTGGGTGCAGTGTATGTGGCAGTCTTGAATGAAGACCTGCCCTTACTTGACTCCTTAATCTTCAGTTTCCTGCCCTCCCCCTCGTATCTCAGTATAAAAACGTCACGCCACTTGAATCCTCCCCTCCCTGTATCACGCTACAACAGCTTCATCCCGGCTTGCCACAGCTCCCTGTCCCATAGCCCCTCAACTCCTGCCGTTTCCACTGGGGCGATGCACAAAAACTGCACTTGGCTTGATCCCAAGCACTGGGGCCCACATACCTCCCAATCTCTAGATTAAATAGCACCAGTCTCTGAAGTCCTTCCAGGGGCTAATGGCTTTTGTTGCTGGGAATAATCCACACATCCTCTCCCACATCCTGGGGGTCCGCTGGCCTGTCGTGAACCCCTCCTTTACCCTCTTCATCCCTCTCTCATCTCCATCTCAATCTACGCTTCCATTTTGGTTGACCTCCCGCTTCCTTATGGCACAACCCTGTGATTAAGTGGGGAGGCATGAGGGACCTAACCACCCGGACTGAGGGGGGGATGCAATGATTTGACATCGAGTTGGGAACCACGCAGAGTTTTATAGGGAGTCAGTGCAGGTGCGGTCTAATGAAGGCCCTAAATCTCTCCACTGTCATCTGCAGCTAACTGCAGTCTAAACAGCCAGAGTGAGAGGGCTGAGTGCCTCGGAGCTATCCTCATAAAGGAAAGAAAACATCCGTCAGGCAACAACCGCAGCAGAACTGTAAACACTTGATGTCTGTTCAAAACAAATACACCGGGGAGACAGATTTTCACAAGACGAGAAGAAGATTTTCCGTGGATCAAAGAGCACTCTGTAATGTAGTCAAAATAAGTATGCAAAGTTATGAAGTAGGTCCAGAAAGCGACCCTCCTGTCATCTTCTGTTCTTCAAAATATTAGACTACACATGGCTATAACGTCAGATATTCACACTGAATACATATGCAGGTATGAGCTCATATCCTGACTGAGACACTTTTCTCCAGGGAGGCCCCAGGGGGAGAGGTGAGAGGCAGACAGAGAGAAAGGGAGACTATGGTTGCAGGCCGCAGACACTGGGACAACGTTCATTGAGCAACTTAATCATTCTATTTTATCAACACAATTAGAAAAAAGGCTGTCCATTGATGGTTGTTATTTTACTTCAATTTCAAACTTTAACTTCAATGATATGGCTTTCAGTCATATCTACAGGCATACCATATGCCAGATGAAAGTACTATATTGCAGAGAATATATAACTCTAGATTTCCAGAGAAACTGTCGCTATTGTAAAAGGCTGAAGGCCATGCTGAAAAGTGATTGACTAAACAAAGAAGTGGAGAGGACAGAGAAGGACAGCAAACACAGGGGGCTTGAGGATCTAGGGATATTATTAGGGCAAAGAGAGGAACACAAAGTGAACAAATGACAAGAGACCTAAAGGGTGGAAAATAAGTGACAAAAGTAAGACACTATTGATTTTCAGGATAGAAAGATAACAGAAAACAGGAGTATGGTAATAAAAGTTGGATGCAGAAAATGAGTAAAGGGCAGAGGAGCTATATACCGTAAGGAACAAATTAAATACATAATGCTGAATTATTTATAGTGGAAAGGACATTAAATCTGTGCGCCATACCACATGCCCTAAGAACTCCACTAAAACAGCACAAACATACATTTATAAATAGTGAGAAGCAGAGAGCCTGCAGAATATATGAAATCTGAAAGCTGATAAAAAGAAGATGTTAACACAGCAAAATATTGACTGGCTCACAGAGTCAATGAAACTCAACCCAGAGAAGAGGTCAGCTAGCTCTCTCAAGGCCCAGGGTTTAGGTTGTGGATAAGGGGTCTTTAAAGGTATGAGAAAATAGTTAAAAGAAGGAAGAACCATGGTCTTTTTGAAGGAAGGGGTCCAGAAAGGATAGTGTACAGGAAACTTGACAGAGAGTTTCAATAATATGGCTAGAACCTTAAAAATATGAGCAAGTTAAGAGATGTGGTGGAAGTGTGTTAAAAGGAGAGAGCTGTTTGGAATGGAAAAAGGGATGAAGGGAAGAAAGAGGAGGTGAGTTTTGGAACGTTTTTTGGAAATGGATGAAAGAAGTGGGACAGAGAATAAAAAGAAAAGGAGAGGGTTAATGATGGTAAAGTGTAAGACGACTGGGAAATGGTATGGGAAAATGGTGAAGAGGCTGAGACTCCTTAGTCTGCCAACTTGTATGTGTTTACTTTTTATCTGGTTTTTATCTAGTACTTGTTGAGTATTTTAATGTTAAAAATGTTCAATAGTGTCATCATTTTGTCACACACTCACAATGTTAACATCATTGTATAAGCACCAGAGACATGCTTATATGAATTCATGCTAGACATCTAGGCCAGTGTTAAAAGCTAATGTGAAAAAAGAGATGACAAGTGACTGGAGAGAGTTGAGAGGGAGTTAGACTCAGTAAAACATTCCAATGTGGAAGATCTCCACACAAAAGATTGAGACAGAGTGAGAGGGTTTGGAAATGTGAAGAATGTCATTAATCATGCATCCCAGAGACCTTTTCCTTGAAAAACCAAACCAAAAGCAGCAGGATAACGTTAAAAGGAACAATGAACTTCTTCTCTGTTTCTATACATTTGTAAATGATTGTCTATGTCGTTCATTGTGTACACTTATTACTCCAAAAAAGCTCTTAGTTATTTACTTTATGGGCCTGTTCAACTAGATATCTACGTCTTCCAAACTTCCTAAAGCTTTGATCTTTCATCAATTTGCCTAATTCACACTATTCACCATTCTACCAAAGGCCTTGGTGTTATTACCTTGCCATGCCCAGACTGGAGAAGCCTGCTGGGACAATGAGGACATCAAGGCGGGGAAAAGGATGGACCCCCAGAATGGTGTGAGCTGCAGCCAAACATCGAGGCAACAGCTTAAGGACTCCCACCTGCAAAAGGAAGGCAACAAGTTTCAGAAACAAAACAACTGAAGACTATAAAGTTGCACATTTTATTTGAAGCAGATGTGTGTATATTGATACATATGGGAAGAATATACAATAATTGTGAGTGCATGTATTGGCTGTTGCACATAATGTATTTTCTATTTTGATTCCATGTGTTAAAGGTCAGAAGATAACAAAAATATCAAAAATATTTAAAAGAACATGTTTGGTCAAAAATCTAAGAGGCATCATCCACAACTGACAAACAAGAAAACACTATTGACCTTATATTTATAAAATTGATTCCAGTAGGAGATTCCCATTTAGAGAATGAGGAATGTTTTTAAGTGGTGCTCACAAGAACACAGCGTCGTACAGCAGCAGTTGAAAACCGCTAACATAATGACACAAACATTAACTGACTAACTGTCTCTTCTTATCACATGAAATATAATTAGCTCTCCACCTGGGCCTTCTGCAGCAAGCTGACGGGGCCAAACACACGGTGCGGGATCACCCGCTGGGACCTAGTCGACTCCTCAGTGAATCGGCAAGGGTAGTCGTCATGGGAACAAGAGATGCTGTCATTCACTATGCCTGAATAATCAGCTACAGAGAGCGTTGCATCCTCAAGGGAAGAGTAACAGAGTGCAGAGTCTGAGTGGGTGGTCTGGTCTCCGCTGTAGCAGATTAAACAGGAAATAAAAGTTAAATCCAACGTTATGACTAAAGATTTGATGAATACTCTTATTATAAAAACAAAATACAGTTCTTGAGTTGGTTAACCCAAAATGGCACAGTTTGTCCCGTCTCTCTATACTTAGCATGGAAATATGGAATACATAAGTCACAAGAGGAAACCACAGTGATCCAAGAATATCTAGGTGCCGACATGCAATCTAATTCACTCTGAATCCAATCCATCACTAACTCCATCCTCTGCAACAGAACCCTTCCAAAGGATTTGAGCGACATCCAAGTTTCCTTCCAGCCACTCACTGAAAATAAAGGCCTTCCTTGTAGCAGCAGATCTGTGCAGCTGGGCTGCTGCTGGAGGAAAACCATGAGGGGAGGAGGAGGATTACTGGAAACCACTGGCAGATCTGCCAACCTGCTGCCCGGTGGAGAGGGAGACCCCAGCCCCACCCTGCCCTGCCCACAGCAAGCCAGCCCTCACTATGCCCCAGCCTGTACCTCCATAAAAAGTATGTTAGCTTTACTTATTTTGGTCTCCAAAATTAATCTCTGCTGGGCACTGAACACTTTATTGTACTTGTCATAAAAAGCATATTGAGGGGTGAACCCTATCCATCACCTGCACCATTTAAAGTATGGCAAGAGGAAAGTTTTACCATGGAATCTCGAAGGGCCAGACCTGGGTTAATAACAGTCTGAAGAGAAGGAAATATTACAATAAGAATTGAACACAGGAAAAACAATAAAATACCTGCCAGTCTTGAGTGGAGAGCCCTTTACTACTTCACTGATGGAGCTCCCATGGCCAGACATTTGGTCAGCCTGGACCCTTTCCCCGGGTCTAGCCCCGAGTTTGGCAGTCTTACTACAATCCGTCTTCAGCCCTCTTTCCACTGCTGGGGCCATTTCTGCTGGGACTTGATGCCAGTGGCCCACTGCCAAGGTGAAGGTGGAGGCGGGCATGGGCATAGTGACATAGTAATTCCATATTAACAAGCCTGAAGAGAGCAGAAGGGAAAGAGAAAAAGTATAAAAATGTCAATGCTAGGGAAATGGAGGGGATAAAAGGCAGAAAGAAACATGGAGAAATTAAGGAATTGTTTGGACAGAAGGTGCCATTTTGTTTCACTTCACTATTTAGTCTGACGTTGTTTTCATATAACATATTTGTATTTAGCCCTTACCAATCCAGATCCATGCCAACCTTTCAAATGACTGATCTATGGTAGCAGTCACTAGGGGCAGTAAATGTCTTAAATGTCAGTTAAATATGTGTTGTTTTTAAATCTGTTCTGTTCCGTCAAATGACAATAACCTGTATTGATTTTATCCAAATGTTTTTTTATATAAAAAACTATGACTATGGTTTTTCTAGCTCTGACCCAGGTAGGTGACTTGTCATTGTGCACAACACAAGTCCAACAATGAAAAGTAAATTCAAGATAAGAAATATTTTTTAAAAGTGAAAAGCTTCCGAGGCAAATTTGTGATTTTTGGCCATTAAAATAAAAATCGACCTGATTTCTACAGGTTGTCAAAAAAGTAAAAGCGTACTTGTGTCCCCGTCCCCAACAGGTACAGCCTCCTCCTCCCCGCTCATCAGAACCACACAATCACTAGGGGCCCGCACTGTTGCCTGCCATGTTGACATGGCAACAGGCGGCTCCTGGCAGGGGAAGAGGGCTCGGTTGTTGATGGGAGAGCCGGCGGTGTAAACACACACCCTGGAAGGGTAAACAATGGTAAACAGTAAACAACCGTCATTTCAATGCTCAAAGGATACCAACATACACATAAAGCATCCAGACACAAAAAAGGGATACAATAGCTTGAAGCATGTTTTAGTGAATTAATGAATTAGTATTATTCTATTCTAACATGGCAAGCTCAAAACGTTACACTGTAATTCCAATAGCATCTGCCACCAGTTCTTTAGGAAGAAGTGTTATCATACTACTAATAAGGCTTGGCTATATGACAATACATATCTTTGAAATTATAAAATGTTTTATATCGTATACATTTCTCTATGTAATTTCTATATTGATGTACTAAATGTATGGTTTTCTTCTAAATCATTTAACTTTAAACTATTATGTTCACGTCGCAAATGAGTTGTTAAAATTATAAAATACTCAGTTACTTTTATTTGTCACGTATTTAATTCACACAGGAGTATACAAAAAAGGCTTTACCATAGTTTTTTATATACTATTTATTTGATTGACCTGAAAAATTATATATCCCGATATAAATTGATAATGAGATATAACTACGAAAAACAACCTGTTGTCCTGGTCCTTGGTCCACCTCACGGAGCCTCCTGTTGGTCTTGTCTCATAGCTAATCCTGAGAGCACGAGGAAACCCCTGAGCTGAGGCGACCCCCTTCTTCCTCACCTGCAGACTCCATTGGTCTCGATAGAATTGCAGTGAGCTGCCGTGCTGAGCACCAGGCGCCTGGCTGCACAGCGAAAAGAGCTGGTGCTTCTGCCTCCATTGGTCAGAGGGCATAGAGATAAGGTTCTGAATAAAGGCTGTTTGCCGGTTGACTAATCTGACACCTGATCTCTCAGATGCAAACACAGAGGAGATGTTCACCTCTTCCACCTTTGACACATGGAGGTCACAGCAGTCCATCACTAAGGTGAAATCATCGTCACTGGTTGTTTCCCACAACTGTGAAGACTGAATCATTTCTGTTTCAGGTGGAGTCTGTGCACGTACGCCAGACAGAGCCTGACATTCAGCTCCATCTCTTTCTCCAGCACCAAGTATCTTCTCCACCTTTGTCATAGCCTTCCCAATTCCGTCTGTACCATCCTCCACTGTGTCTTCATTGTGAGATCTGCACACATATACATTGTGACTCCTTCCAGCTTCTATAATGCAAGATCCAGGTCCAATGCCATCCTCAGTCTTAGACCCCGATCCAGAGGAAGGCTCCAAGAACAGAACGACACTACCACTGATGACCTTCCTGTCAAAATGAAGCGTCAGGTCCAGCACATAATGCCTGACAAGTATGTGGTTAGTATTGGCTCGGAGTGGAAGGTCATCCGTGTCGAGGTTCTTGTCTGGCTGCATGTCTCACAAATGGTGTCAAAGCTGGGCTGCCAGATCTAAGATGCAAAAATAAAGTTTTATTTATTTCAGTTTTTGTTTCCAAGTTCCAAACTTTTGCATTGATCTTAGGGTAAATGACAGTGTGCGTGTTTATGGAATTTTCAAACAAACCATTAGTTGATATACTATAGCTTCCTGTGGTCTGTGTTTACTTAAGTTTGTCAATTAAGTGTTCTGCCAGGTTACAGTGGTAAGCCAAATATGTCAGTGTATATATGCTCAAATCAAACTTAAATGCCAAACAGGAAAATGATCTGTGTTAATTATGCAGTATAAGTAAAACACCTTAGCCCAGCACCAGGAACAGCAGCCTACATTTAAGCTCTCCAGCTGAATATCAGAGTTTTTGCTAATACTTCCATTTAGCCTGCTTGGGGCAAGAAGCAGGCTTGGCAAGACAGAGGTGCAATTACCATTTGCAGCAGGAAATCCTCAGAGGTTATTCAGTGCAGGAGTAGATTTATAAAATTATGGCTAAAAACATCTGCCTTAAATGACAAAGAAACGGTAGTAGTAGTGGAGTAAAGAAAGATAGATATAGGTTATTGCCTGCATGCATCTTTGTTTTTAATTGCAGCGAAACCTGGAATCATTCAACTTGTCTGTGGAGGTTCAGTGGTCTTGTCAGTCACAAGCTTAAGTAGTCCCATGCATGTGTGTGAGAGGAGGAGGAACTGACAGTGCAGTAACACGTTGTGACTCGTAAAAAACGGCACAGAGAAATCGAGTTTTCAGGAATGAATGTTTGAGTTTCGAATTTAAGTTGGCCTGAAGATGACTGAAAGTATGACACGCGAGAGTTTGGGCTAACTTTGTATTACAAGTGTGGTTCCTGTAACTCAAACTCAACGTGCTAAACTACAACAGGAGCGAGCGCCGTCATTAATCAGCAGCATCATGGCAGCTATCGGATTCAAATAAAATGTATTAAAAAAAGAAACTGTTGACATACCGATGATCATCACGAGTACTCGCTTGTTGTGAATGAAATGTACAACAAACCTGTATCCGTCATATCAACGTCGCTTAGTGATTGCGTCATACTGACGCGACTGCACGATTGTAGTTTCCCCCAGATTCTTCCCGCTTTTAAAGCTGGCGTTTAGTTTGTCCCAGAGCCCTAGAGAGATATCTCTCTAGGGCTCTGGTTTGTCCAATATTTCTGCTTCAATAGATATATTTATATGTATATATTATTATTTTTAACCATAGATACATGTTATGCATCAGTAAAAACAGAAATACATTTTCTGAATGTAATCATTGAAAACCATGCATTTAGTAGAAATTAATATTTCAGAAAACTGATAGGAGAGACTGAATAATATGGCTCATTGGTGGTCAACTTTGTTAGAAAAAAGTGGTGGGGACAATTTCTCCACTTGAGTAACATTTTGAATGCAGGACTTTTACTTGTATCAGGGTATTCCTGGAGTCTTGAACCCTTAAATGTTTTGTGTTTCCGTTTCCACTATGTAACGCACTCTGCAACATCTTTTTGAAAGATGCTTTATACAAATATTTTATTATTATTACCGCAATAACAAACCTTTATAGAAAGGCCATTCCAATTGAACCTAATCAACCCAGTTTTAAAATGTGTCACTAAACACAGTGATGACAAATATGTGCATATATTAGGTTTTATTCAGGTGCTTCAACAGCATTGTAGGCTATCCATGACACATACAAAAAACCATATTTATTGAAACAAAACAGGTATGATGTAAAGATAAAGAAACATAAATGCAGTCTCCAGTGGTTCAATGCCTACAAAACAGATCTTATCACTACACATTTTAGCAATGTATTGCACATTTCAAAAATAGGTATACATTTGAATTCATAATCACAATAAATACATACCCTGTATGACTTTTATTATCTTATTTAGTCTTTCAACATTCTAAAGTTACAAAATAAGAGATGTACCTAGAAACAGAGCATAAAGGCTTTCAAATGTTTTTTTAATAATGTGTTAAAAAAGTACATGTACACTACTAAAATGCATGATCAGGTACAAAATAATGACAATGACATGAGTTGTTTCATGAATGTCAAATACAATAAAATTGCCAATACTGCAAAGATGTAAATTGTGGCACTGTGTCTATCGTATGAAGTGGACTATTTACAAACAGGTACTGAAGTTAATAGAATTATACACTGAGATTGTTACAGCTTAGTCACTGAATCCATTATTGCCGTTATTTATCTAAAAATACATTTCCATAAAATTATAAAGCAAAATAGTTGTGTCATACTTTGTAAACATCTTAACTTTCTGTCGTAATACCTCTACTATACAAAATGTGGATTTAAAGAAAAGCCCTGTGTAATATAGAGTCTCAGATTTGCCTCCTCTGTAATTACATCAGATAACTCTCAATAAGTTAAACTCTTCCATTAGCTACATGGCCAGGAACTGTATGTATTACAATAAACAGCTTCAACAGCTAACACTGGAAAGTGTGTCTATATATCCAGTGCACAAATCCATCCTTACTCTTGCTGCTCTCACTTTCAAATGTCATGCCTAGACACCCCCAGAGTGGAATTTCAGAGGCCCTTTAGCACACAACAGAATCATTTATCATTATTATGTACAACGGGACTTCAGTATGACATTAACAACTTTCTGCTCCATACATTATCTAAAAAAACAGACATTCACACATTTACATACATGTTCACACAGGAGACAAGCATTATAAGCACACACACAGGCCCTGGGCCAGCAAGGACATCAGAGAGGATCCAACCCATAGGAAATATTTGCAGCATTATTAGGACTTGCATCATATAAAAAATAAATCAACAGAGCCAAAGCATCTAAAGATTTTACAGTGAAATGCTCAATAAGCTACACTTTGCATGAGTTTCCAACCTCTTTATGTTTATGTGCTCACTCTCCATTTTGCCTCCTGTAACAAGCAACAACAAAATCTTGGACGTGCAGCAGACATTAATAAACACTGCCGAACTGTTGAGAAACTAAGAGTCCTCTATTGTGGAGAGAAAGTACTGCTCCAGAGCAGAGGAGTGAGAGGGTACCACCAGCAGCTCCTATCCTCATTTTCCTCCTCTGTCATCTTATCTTCTCTTTTCCTGTTACGGCTGTTTGACAGCCTCCCCTTCCTCTCCATAGCGCTCACTCTTAGAAAAGCCATGGCATCTCAGGAGTTTTCCTCCTGAGTTCTGCGGAAACTTAGACGTTTGAAGGAATCCCTGTGAGATGGAGGGATAAGTGGATGAGGGATGCAGGGAAAAGACAAAAACACAAGATAAGGATGATGATTATTATGGGGAAGATGAGTAGAATTGATCAGTAACAATAACACATGGCTTTCAAAAGTGTGAAATGTGTTCATACTAATCTCACTATTAGCTTATGCAATGCTTCACCAAGTCCAAGATGTTAGACATGGGGATATACGAGAGGATTCTGGGTAAGATATTAATGTTATGCCTGATCTTCCTATCGGAGGATCATTCATCCCACCAGTAAACATGTTGAAATACTTGGGAAAGATACTTAGATACTGCTCCCGTAGGCATCTGCCTTACTGTAAGTACAAGTTACATTAGATGGAAGCATCTTCTAAATAACATTTGATGTCATTTTGTATTATTATAACATGGCTGATAAATCAACAGTCTATTGTATTGGCCGATAAGAATCTCTTGCAGATTCATCTGTGTATAATATGTGTTGATAAACTATATTTTATTTACAAATATCATCCCTCATTACAGTATATTCTACAAACCACAATAAACTGATTATTGGAGGCTCTATTCTTCCAGAGGCTGAGTTATCGATGTAAAAATCTAAATTTGCGGGATAAGTATCCTTTGAGGTACATACTTATTCCTCAGCATGGACATGCATTGCTATAAAATGTATCAAGATTACCATGATTGATCATAAAAGCACTTAGTGTGCGATCAGTCTTTGCTTACACATGGATGCCCAATGGCCATGGCCTTGGTTCAACACTCCATCTGTTTACAGTGGCTCCGGTTTCGCCGTCAATATTTGTAGAGGCAGTGTGAATGGATCTCTGCTCAATTCCATTTGTTTTCACTTTCCTTTGTGTTCAGCTATTTTAGAGTGATGACAAGATCAATGACATGTGTTCTTTTTTCTCACTGCCGTCTCTTGTCAAAACAGTATTGGCTGTTTGACCTGGAGGCTCTGTTTACCTGTTCTCCAGCCGAGGCCTGATGATGGGTTTATAGAGCTCAGGAATCTTCCTCTCCAGCATCGGCCTCAGATTCTCTCTCAGGCGGTTGTAGTTCTTTTTCAGCTCCTGCTGGTACTCTTTCTGGTCAAACGTGATCAGGTGCTTGTTCTTCTCAACGGCCTCACCACACCTACAGGACAAAGAACAAGGTGGAATCGGTTTTAAAAATGTATTTTTCAGTTTCTACAGTGCATGAGAGAAAAAGGGAAAAAATAGCTTAACTTCATGACCTTTTTAATGCAATAACCTCAAACTTAATATCAGCTTCAACAATGACGATATGCAAGACAATCTTGCCATAATCCCCCCTCTGTCCTCAAGCCTCCAGAAAAGCACTGCACTGTTTCATTCTAATAAGATCCTGCAACTACTTGGAATAAATTAGACTCCTTTGGTTGCCAGAACTCTAAAATGTGAGTTAACAATGTTACAGTAAGCAACTGCAATATCAGATATTTCCAAGTCCTTTGGCTAGAATGTGAGCTAAACTGTAAATGACCCATAAGGCTGTAAACACAGTAAAAATGGTCAGCAGAGGTTAATCTCCAAATCAAAAGGACAAATGTCTAAACAAATAAAAGTCCTTTTGTCAAACGGAAGCTCTGAGCTGAACAAAGAACAGTGAACAGATAGTGCGTCCCCCCATAGTCCTCTATCATAACATAATACTTTTTATTTTTAGGCGCCTTTCATGACACCCAAGGACACCGTACAATTTGTTAAAAAAAATAAATAAATAAAAATAAAAATAAATAAATAAACGCTAATAGGCAACAGAACATGATAAAAACACAAACAAGAAATCATGGAGGAGACAGTCAAGTGGACACAAAAGAAACATATAATGGGGAGCACTACAGTGAGTAAGCAGATTTGAACATGTGTAATAGCAACACACAAAACAATCTGCAAGAATAATTGCAAACACATGTCTGAGTGTATTCCTTAGCTTTTAAAGCACAATATGAAAAATAAATCTTGTAACAATATATGGAAAATAAGCAGAGCAATGAGCATTAAGGATAGTTCACAATACTAAAGGATTGTCCAAGCCCAGCTTCTACTGATACTGCATGTAGCTCTCCATCTGTATGCTTGGTTTGCAATTAAAAAAACTAATTCTCTGGACGTATCTTTAATATTCATATTTATGAATTGACTAAAAACCAGTGTTGTAAAAATATGCATAGCTATTTTACCATTACTTTACTCTTGTGATATACAGTATCTGTAGCTATATCATGCAGACCTACCCTGAACCTTACGTCTGTTAACAGTAATGATTAAGCCGGTAACATGCAGTGTTCACACTAATGAGTTGCAAAGCAGATGATGTGTTTGAGTGGGGGGTTTGACTTCTTAGGGAGGCATACTATTTTTGAGGGAATATAACTAATTCATGCCAGGTAAAAAGATGACTGGTAAAAAAAAAGGGTTTTCTTGACTGGATTTGATCAGAGCACAACTGTCAAGAAGATTAGCATGCGAATGGTCCAGTTCCAGCTTGCCTGGATTTAGGCTAGAAAAATAAACCCTTGTGAAATTACAGCAAATATTTGCCAACCTGCTTGAAGCCATCAAGGCAGCTGGAATGTGACATGAGGGCTAGACAATGAAAAACACCTCTTGGAGACAAACGGCAAACGCCCAGGAGATGAAAGCACACACATACAAACACACATACAAACACACATACACGTCTGCGCAAAAGACCCCAGTCTCCTGCACAAAATCAGCATATCATCAGACACATTGCTGTGGCTGTAGGGTGGTTTTAATATGTTGTGAATATTAAAAATATAATGAAACTCTTAGGAACAATAAACCTTTGCAACTCAAGAAGAAAAAGTGCTCAGTGATGTGAGGAAAAATATCTTCCACTGTCAAATGAAAATAATCTCCTGTCGCTATGAGTTTCATTATTTCACACCCTCTTACTGGACCTGTTTTTTTTACTATCATCTGGTGTGCACTGTAGTGCCGATTATCACTTCCATCTCTGATCGCATCTTTACTGACACCCTGTTTAAACGGGATATCTGTCTCCATCAGTCACAGTTGTCTACAGCTCTCTTTTATCTTCCGTCCCTGACACCATAATGATGTACACATGGAGCATCCTGGAGAAGATTTTCAGTCCTTCAAGTCAAGTTTCACAAAAAAACGGAATTTCTACTCTGATATATCTTTGAAGTATTTATCTGTCTTTCCACCTACTGAGCCTTTGCCAACCACTGGTAGCAATAAAGGGAAGCAGAAATTCTAAATTGAAGTAAAACAGTTGGTAAACTCCTTTAGGTTTTTTTTATTAGCTTACCATGAACATTCTTGTTTTTGAGTTGTTGTGTGGTGTTTTCCTCGTTTTTGCATGATTTTGGTTCAGTGTGTAGTCACTTGGTGGTGTTTTTTTTAATATCGTATCTTACCTCATTATAAACTCTTTGAAACACAATCGCAGTTTATTGTGGTGACGGAAGAGCTTCGGGTCCGCTGGGATCTCATTCAGGAAGACCTGGGCTACCTCCAACGGGCCCTACAAAGGGGGGGCGGAGAGAGGAGGAAAGGGACAGGGTTAGAAAGACAAAGAAAGAGAAAGCAAAAGCAAAAACAGAAGGGAGGAAGGAAGGAAAGAGAGGAGGTAACGGAGGAAACGTTTGAGAGCGTATGAACAAAAGCAGGGATGAGTGCTCCTCTATCAGACAAGGGGAAATGACTGACCCAAACTGAATGCCTAATGCATGACCGAGAGGCTAAACTAGAACATGAGGAAGATATCAGATGGTAAAATTAGCCATGATTAGCCTCCTGCATGGCTAATGTCCCCACTATCCCTGCATACACCCACCATTTGGCTCCCATTTGCCCAGTATGAGATCTTGTTATCCTAACTTATATTCATCATAAAACCACAGCATGCTTGCAACAGTGCCTGCATCAGGCGCAGTTAAACAGCTCTGATTAGCATCAGAAACGCACAGAGACTGGGCCTCACTCTCATGTCTGAGCTGCGGACTCGCACACAGAAACACGGCCTCCTGTGCTGATTACAGTCAAGAGTAATATGTTTACGGAGCTGCTGAGCATTAGCGTTATGTATACAACCATCAGGTTGGAGCGAGGGACCCGTCAGATTACACACTGGAAGATAAAGCATAGGGGGAGGCCGTGGAGACGCTGTATCTAGCTTCATCATTACTCTAACATTCACCAGGCTGGCAGGACCTGGAAGCTATCAGATCAAAGAGACCTCCGGTTCAGCATGGCGTGCAGCGGGGACATGAAAGCAAAAAAGGGCCATGAATTGACGTTTTAACTAAATCAGGGGAAAAGGATTAGGGTTTGTGGCGGGTGTGAAGGCTTTGATGTGTGATCACTGTCATATCTGCCACCTGCACACTGTGACTACAATGGAAACTGTAAATGTGATAAGATAAATAGGGTTAAATTATTCTGGTTTATTTTTCCCCCTGCACATTAGGTGGGAACACTCAGGGGACAAAAGGGCTATTTATGATACAAAGAGCAATCATAGTTTTTTGGGAGAACAGCTGTCATTTGGTTGAGCATGAATTAAGTGCTAATTTCAGCTCTAATAAGAACAGAATACGGTAGCTTAAAAAACTAGCAGTGCCTTCATTCAACATGTGCGATGCTCATACCTGGTTAACAGTTGCTCCCACAGAGCCTTGTAGCAGCATCTGTAACATCTTAGCATCAGGCTGTTCTCTATGTGTGGCAACTGCTAGCTCTCTTGTCTTCTTCTGCATGTCTTCTATGGCCACCTCAATAGGAGTCAGATCGAACTGGAAACAAGAGAGGTAATTTTGTACAAATGTATCGCTGCAAATGCCACAATGTGTTCAATTGTGCTATGTTCTATTTTGTACACCAGGAATCTGACCCTTACCTCCTCTTTCTGGATGACGTTGATGCGAGTCTTGACGTAGGGGAAGGCATGCAAGGTGGTGAGGATGGTCTTTCTCTTGTACTGCTCGTTGAGTTCCCCCCGCGGCCGTCCGCTCTTGGTGAAGGGAGTGGTGTACATGAAACGCCGCAGGTTGAAGTTCTTCTCAAAGTTTGTCAGCCGGTCTTTCATCTCATAGTCATCGAAGTAGGGCTCCACATAGGTGATCTGGATATATGCCTGGAGAGGAGTGGCATTTAAGTGTTTACTGGCAGCTTTTCAATATGTGCATCTAAGCAGAAAAAGGGATATATACATGGGTGCACATAACTTTTTTGCCCTGGTTCTCAAAGGAGCACCTGGAGATGTTGCTTGGTGCTCATCCTTAAAATGAAATACACCGTAACTTTTGAGGGGGTCTTGACTTTATTTGCCAGACACACGGCACTAAACACACATGCAGAGGTGAACACAGAACACACATGCAGAGGTGAACACAAGACAACATTAGCACGACCAGTAATCCTACAAGCTGTCATCACTACCCTCCAGTTTTAAAGGATATTTTTGGTTACTGTCCTATAGTATACATTGGAATGATTTAAAACCTGTTTATCCCAATAATTATAAAAGAGTGCCTTGGAAATATGTGTTTACATAAATTGTGACCAAACCGTTTGAACTTGAGTCTTTTACCTCACTGAGCTGTAGTTAACTTATCAGACTCTCAGTCTGACTGGAGAGGACTCTCCCTCCACATTATTGTAGAAACATCTTCTTCTTATATCCGTTAGAGCAGCTAGCACGGCACCAGATTCTAATAACAACAGCGCTGGTAGGCTACCGGTGCACCCTCCCTCTCTCCCTCGCTCACTCGCATTTTGGCTGTGAGCTGCGGGCGCCAGATAAGCCAACATCCCCCATTTTCATCACTTACAGCGCCCATCGTACAGGGCAAATGAAACGTGTAACCGGGGTGAAAAGGGTGTTACATTTACTTAATTATGAATATTGTTACATCAAGGCCGAAAATTAGGATGAGCCCCACCGATCAAAATGTTTTTTTCCCTCCCAGAGCTGCCAGCGCAGCGCCTCCACAGATCTGGCGCCCCAGGCGAACATCTAGCCAGTGCTACGGGCCGACCCTGAGCTCATATCATGGTTCATATGCGACTCGCAAATATCTTTCTCTCTCTCTCTCTCTCCCTCTCTCTTTTCTCTTCTCCCTTCTCTATCTCCCTCTCTCAATGTTGGTACGCAAATGCGCTTTGTTTCAAATTACCCGGTGCTCTTTTTTTGGCGGAGGTGCGCATGCGCACCTGCGCACCAGTTATGTGCAGCCCTGGATATATACCTTGCACAAAGTGATTTATATATTTTTTAATGTGTTTTCCGCATTTTTTAAAATGTGTTTTCTGCATACATCTTAATTTGTATGTTATATATACTCTTTATGATGTCTACTTTAGGAAAAAAAGCTGTGTAATGTATAACATTGCATGTTTGACATTCATTGATTTTTTCTTTTATTATTTAAGCTCTGACTTTACATATTATTTAAAAATTAGATAATACCATTGCCATTTATAATATCATACTTTGCATCATACTTACTACTTAATGTGTTCAAACAAAACTAACAAAAATGTCCTAGTTACTTTATCATACAATGTTATTCGTAATATAACCTTTTTAGCATTTGGTCATGCAAAGGTTAAACCTAACCAGCGAGAACATTAATAGTTTTTTACTACACTACAGTCTTGTAACAGCAACCAGTCATGTGACTTTACGATCACCTACCTTGTTGCGGTTGAGTTGTTTTCTGTCCACTGGTATAGAGTCCTTGATCATCGTAAATGCGTCTTCCCCAAAACACTGACTGTAAAAATTCTAAGAGTGGGGGAAATTGTGTAGTTAGTGTAGAGTATTCTTCATAATAATATTATGAAGCTATTAATGCAAATATCATGCAGATTTCACTGCCATTCAAGACTCTTTGTTAGGAATAAATTGTGAGAAGAAAACTTAAAAGCCTGAAATCTCTTGAAAGTCCTTAAGATACTGATTAATTTACATTGATTCGATAGTGACACAGATACTGTATTTCTCTTCGTGACATTATTTCTCTTTTTAGGCATTGAAATGAATTCCAAGTTTTCCAAGCTCTCTAAAAATCAAATGGATGATTGTGAGTCTTGCCTTCAGTCATTTCATTCAACTTAAAGTCACTCAGTCATTATTGGATTCCATCAGTCAAGCCAGACACCATCTTCCCTTTTACCACCTCAATCACACATTATTTCACAACATGCATATCAGTACGTACACACACACACACACACACACACACACACACACACACACACACACACACACACACACACACACACCACACACACACACACACCACACACACACACACACACACACACACACACACACACACACACACACACACACACACACACACACACACACACACACACACACACACACACACACACACACACACACACACACACACACACACACACACACACACACACACACACACACACACACACACACACACACACACACACACACACACACACACACACACACACACACACACACACACACACACACACACACACACACACACACACACACACACACACACACTACCTCCAGCCTGTGTGATATCTCAGGCAGATGTGTGATCCCAGGCTCCTTGTAAATGAATTCCCTTTCGTCCAGATCACCGAACTTGGCCCCATAAAATCCTACCCGGAAATATGTTCCAAACATCCTCTTATGGCCCTGGAGGGAAACAAACAGGACGTTTGATATGTCTCTCTAATCAGTATGACAGAAGTAACATATTATTTCTCATTATGTAAATAGTTAATTTTTCTATGTTATGCAAAGTCTTCTAAGGTACATTAAGATAACCAAATTAGTTTTAAATTACTTTACCATTCTGCTTAGTTTAACCTTTATTAAATACATGAGGCAGCAAATACAGGGCCACACAGTTATTACCTTCTTTATGATGTTATCAAAGGCTCTCTGCAGTTTGTCATGAGTGGATGCCAGTTTTCTGAAATCTCTGTGAGCCTCTAGGATTGGTAAGATGATCTTGTAGACCTCATTTACTGCCTCAAAGAGCCCCCCCTGATGAGACAGCCATCACTGATGTTAGCATTACAACACACAATATAAAGAGAGGAAACATTTGCAGGTAACACTAAAAACAAAACATTAACTATAAACCTCGCATTTACTATCAATAATAATAGAGATCTTAGTAAAAAAACGTAATAGTAAATACATAAATGTTGTTCCCCTTATCCACTAGGACCAGTTTTCCAGTTTACACCTTACTCAAACGTAATAAGTATGTAGTAGGGTAATAACACTATGAAGGTATCACATTTACTGGTATTCCTTATTTTTATATGATACCATAATTGACAGTTTAAAATGTAATTCCATTACAATCCTAGTTTGTATTATCTTTTCAAGAAAGAACAGCAGGTTTCTATCTTAAGAAAACTTGAATATGAGTGCAGCTCCATTGTCTCACATTGCTGAAGAGCTCAGCAGCCTGCTCGAGCAGTCCCACCAGGCCGCTCTCAGTGAAGTAGCGTCCTGAACACACCCCGTCCTCGTCTGGGGACAGGATGTCATCCGACACCGCTGACTCCTCCAGCACGTTGGGGGAGATGTTCTGGGGAGAAAATCAGTCAGCTAATCAATCAATTAGCCCTGTTAATCAAATAATCAATCACATGGCTGACTTTAAAAAGGAGATGTCCTACAGTGGGAAACGGAACTAATTTGATGAGCATCCAATCAATGCCCTGCTGACTGCTGCAGGTTAGAGTGTCTTGTACATGAGCGCCACAGAGGTCGTGTGTGACAAAGCTCATCGATACCTCCAGCATCACATTTACTGCTGTTTGTTTTCAGTTCAGGGGAACAGGCTGTTCCCAAAGGAGCACATTTATGTTTTTCTCCCCTCCAACTTCAAAGGCATTGTGTTAAGCAGTGCTACCAGGCGATCATATTCATATGTTGACGATATGAGTGTACAGCTCCCCCCTCTGGACACAAACAGCCACATTTGGAACAAATCCGTGGGGACTTGTGTGTGTTTTGCAGAGGAGGGTTTGCCTCTGTACAACCAAAGAGTCACAAACAACAAATGCAAATGCTTGTTTTTTGTGGCAGTAACTTTTCTTTTTAGTTTTTAGCTAGTTTGGTGTGTATTTGGGTTATCTACCTGAAAAGTGACGCTGCCAACAGGCAGGTACTTGTGATCTTCCAGCATGCTGAGATACTCGGCCACCAGTGCAGCAGCGTGTACCAGACACATAGCCGACTCAGTGTAACACTTCTTGTTGTTGTGTTTCTCTGCCATGTTTTGCAGCCAGGTCAGACGGAGGTCAGGAGACGTCTGGTAGCCCTTTGCTATCCTGAAGAGGGGAGGAGAAGGGGGGCATTGTGGTTATTTTTCCAATTTTCTTGTATTATTTAACCAGGTACAAGACAAGCTAACATCTATTTTACAACACAGACTGCCAAAAGGTCAGCAAATACATTGTTTGTCAATAAATACAACATGAACAGGAGACTATGAATCTGGACAAATCAACAAAAACAACAACCACCAAACTAAATTAGGAATGCTGCAATCAGGATACACTTTCTGACAATGTTTATGTTGACAAATAATCAGAACTACAAAAAAGCATATCATTTTTTTTAATTTTTTAATATAACCCGTTAAGTTTTATGGTTTTTTAGCATTATAACTGACTTTATGTTGCACACTTGTGTCACTTGAACCTTGCTCAATTGTACAGTATAGGATTAAATGTATGTCTTTATATAGAGACAAAACATTTAAAGAAACAAAATGTGTGTCTGTGAGTGAGTGTGGTGGCCATGGAAGTATTTGGGTTGTTCAGAGATTTTACGGCCAATCAAAAACATGGAAGATGTTTTCCTGTTCATGTAATGCATGGATAATCATTAGCCTAACAGCAAGGGAATACATCTGAAACGCTTAGAATGAATTTATTTATAAAGCAGGAGAGTCACTATACTATACAAATGAGTTCAAGCATCTGGAGACCAAATGTTGTGTGCATCAATGACCTGTGTGTTTGGGGTAAACGTTGGGGTGAGCCTAGGTAAGTGTGTAAAACTAACGGGTCGTTCTGTGCAGCCGTCAAACACTCACCATGTGACTGGGACCAAAACCCAAACAGAAAGGTGAATGATAAATGACACATGTAAGTGACATTAGGGCATGTTGAGGTAAAGTGCCTAAATCAACACACAGCACATGTACAGTACTCCCTTTGTCCCTTCGTGTTCTCACACACACACACGCTCATACACACACAGTTCGCATTTGCATATACACAAAGCCAGATCAGGATACTAAACTACTACCACATGGTTACCATAGTGAGGGCAGCAAATAGAGGCAAAACAGCGCAGACCACAGAGAAATGGGAACCAGCAGTACAACATAACAAGAAGCCACAGGGTGATGAGAGAAGAGAGGGGAGAGACACTGAAAACAGAGCGACAAGGAGACAGCCTATCACAGAGGATGACAATGATGATGGTCGTGTTTCTCACCTATACATGAGGTCCATGAGCATCTCAGGATCTTCCTGGAACTCCCTCATCTTCACCGTGTCTGACAAAATACTGTTGAGGTTTCTTAGAAGCTCATCCACCTGAAAACGGACAAACACAACAGGGCAGGCATGAGGCTGTGATGTATTGTGCAGGTCCCTCCATTAAGGAGGCTGTTGTTAAATTACAGGCTGTTTTTAACATTATTCAGGCTCAGCTCTCTGAGCTTAAGCTTCTTTTAAATGTGGATAAAACCAAGGTAATGCTCTTTTCTAAAGCTAAAGCTAAAAATACACCAGAGACTGCTTTGGATATTGTAACTACGCAAGAAATACAACTTGAAGTGGTTACCTGTTACAAATACTTGGGTATCTGACTTGATGACTGTCTCACTTTTAAACTTCATGTCAATAACCTGCTTAAAAAGCTGAGGGTTAGGCTAGGTTTCTTTTACAGAAATAAGTCCTGTTTCTCGCTTGAAGCCAGGAAAAGGCTAGTCACTGTGACCTTTTTACCTGTGCTGGATTATGGTGATTTGTTATATATGAATGCACCTGCCAATTGCCTGGTCAAGTTAGATGCTGCGTATCACAGCGCACTGAGATTTTTGACAAATTGTAAAGCACTTACGCATCACTGTACCCTGTATACCAAGGCGGTTATGCCATCACTTACTGTACGGAGGCTCAGTCACTGGTACTTTTTCATTTACAAAGCCATGTTGGATAAACTACCATCTTATATCTGCTCCCTGATCTCTCTGCGAATTGAAAGTACTTATTGCCTGAGATCGCATGCTGTGGTTTTATTAAATGTGCCAAGTGCTAGGACTGTCTTAGGGAAGAAAGCTTTTAGATGTGCAGCTCCACTAACATGGAACAGTCTGCAAAAAGAATGGAAAATGACCAAGCTAGTAGCACTACATGTTTTTAAAGCTCGGTTGGATGCTACAAAATCAGATGCTGTTGGTACCTGTACTTGTGGTTAAATATGTAAATTGTAATCCCTGTACATTTTGCTGTATGATGTGCTTTTGTTGTTCTGTTGTTTATGTCTTCTTGTGGAACCTACTGCTGCAGGTCTCCCTTGAAAAAGAGATCATTGATCTCAATGGGATTTTACCTGGATAAATAAAGGTTTTGAATTGAATTGAATTGAATTGAGGCTATGATTCAATCAATATCAGCAATGTAATAAAGTAGAATGTTATATACCTGTGAGGGCAGCTGAGTGCTCTGCATCTCAGTGTCCTCCTCTGCGTAGGCCAGGATCGTGCGCAGTGAGCTCCGTAAGTATTCCTCTTGGAAGTCTGAGGACTTGCCCACCAGTGAGGCCAGAGACATGGTGACCTGCATCTTCACTCTTGAGAAGTTCTATCGAAGACAGAGGGGACGGCAGTGAGGGTTAGTGTTGAACATTTTGCAATGTTTATTGTACACTTACAAAGTGCAATGTGAAACTGAGGTCTGCTAGCAAGGGTTCATTTCATGTGATTGTAGTTTCCACAGACTGAAAAAATAAAATCGAAACTTTTTTCCTTTTGATGCCAGGTAGCTATGGGTAAATACACTGACAAATGCAGCTTGCAAGAATGCTAACATGTTCCTCTGGCTGACTATATTTTGCCTATAGAATTGCATAGTAATAACAAAACTTCCAATGATGGCCGGGGCATGATTTTTTATCAAGAATTTGCGTTAGTTAGAAATGTCAATGCTATAAATCATGCAATTTCCTTTTTATCTTATTACCACTATAACACTGGTGTAAGCAGCAGATCATGAATATATACATATAATATACATACAGCTATTATTAAGGTGCCTTTCTTTGAGATATCCCGCTCATTACAAGCAGTATTACATTCGTGAACAGTTTTGTTGTCCTCTCTCCTCAATTGTTGTCCCCATGCCCCTCCCTTTCCCTGTCTCTCCATCCTTCACACTACATGTCCAAGATAACAGGCCTGACAAACAGCCCTCTATCCTCTGCAGCGAGGACTGTGTGCATGTGTGAGAGTGAGTGTGCTCCTGTGTGTGTGACGTCCCATTTATCTCCAGCATGACCAGCTAAGCGGGAAATGATCTCCCATTAGCAGACACATAATCACCCATGGATCATCTCTACGGCCCCATTCTGTTCAACTGAGCATGGAGCCAGAGCCTAACCACCCATCACTGCCCTCTATCTCAGTGTGTGTGTGTGTGTGTGTGTGTGTGTGTGTGTGTGTGTGTGTGTGTGTGTGTGTGTGTATGCACTCAAAAGTACCCTAAATGATAGCTTAAGTCAACACACAACCCTCTCTGTCTTTCTCTCTCCTTTTCCTTCTTATATGCCCCTTTTCCTTCAGTATTCTTTCCGATCGTTCCATAACAGGACAGGGTTCAACCACAGGTATCTGCTTTATGTAATGTGTTCCATTTCTCAGTAAAAGACAATCTTCTATTTTGTCTTTTTATTACCACAATCACCAGTTAAAGTAAAATATGGACAGAGAAGAAAAGTATGTTTGACAGATGGAGAGCAGTATGAGGGCGGATGAAGGGATGGAAAAATAATCAAAGGAAGAGATGGAGAGGAAGTTGTGTGTAAATGAGTCATATGGCTGCTACACTAATTGAGATCACAGCTCCTTCTGTATACACCATGTCAACAAACATATGGTTGGACATGCAAATGGAAAATACTCCCTTTAAACTGTAGATACCTTTGTGTGTTTTTGTGAGTGTGTGTGTCTACAGGCTCGTGTCTGACTTTCATTAAAGTGTACACACTGTAAACACAGGAAATATTGACTGCTACAGCAGTTATCGAACCAACTGAGAAAATGAAAGAAGATACCTAAACCTTGCTTCCTTCAAATATGTCTCTTTTTTTTAATTTCCCTCCATCACTTCTTCACCCCTGGCAACACACTCCTCTATCTCTATCGTGATTTGCTCCTGCCCTAGAGGCACATTTCACACTTACAATATGTACTGAAACACACACACGCAGACACGCACAGAGGTCTGGATGTCATTAGTTAAAGAGGGGTAGGAACATGGGGGAGCCAGACAGTGACATATCTCTCTGCTCTCTACTCAGAGGCAAATCCTTCAGCAGAAACTTTCTGCAGCACGCTCAAAATAGGCATGGAGAAGATATTAAAGCTGCACACGACAGTCAAAGTGGAGAAGAAAGGCTAAGATGTGTTTGACTTTGTGTTCATGACAACATTTACCATACTGTCATGTACACTTCAATTAAATTTGATCCAATATTAATGCAATTTCTTATGTTGAATAAGGTTTAATCTGACAGTAACTTGTGTTTGTGTGTGTGGGGGGGGGTATGTGCATACTAAAACCCATTGGAAGAGATATACAGGATCATGTCACCGTTTCCTTACACTGGCATTGCTGTAGCTGTATCTCATGATGAGGTAGAGGGTGGCACAGGCCTGGCTCCTGTTCTCATCCAGAGGACTGCTGCAGTACTGAAGCACCTTCTGGCACAGGTCTGCACACTGCTCTGCCTCCTCCTCAAACAACAGGTCCCCAAACTAAACACACATACAAAACAAATTAAAGCAGGTATACACAAACAAACAAGCAGGCAGATATAAATAATAACACAGATTTAATGTAAACACAATTAACGAATGTATCCAAAGTCCACACGCATGTACCTTAACAACAAGTGCTCTGAGTGTGCTGAAGGTGTGAGAGAGGAAAGTGGTACTCTGATTACAGGTGAGAGAGTGAAGTAACACCTTCAACACCCCGCCAACCATGCTGTCCTTACACTCAGCCAACGGCACTGCCTGGACAGGAGACATGAAAAGAGATACCAAATCAGACGAGACAGTAACAAATAACAATAAATAGTAATACACTGGGAAGCACAAGTTAACTTCACAAAAGAAAATCAGTGTGAGCAGTGTGGACAGATATATTTTAGGCTAAGACAGAAAGACACTGTTGCCCCTTTCACACCAACGCGTTTTCAGCTCCGGCTCGGAGCTGGAGCCTGAAAAGTACCGGTTTTTCCTGTTCACACCGCAGAGGCGCCACCTCTTAGCTCCGGAATCCGGTTCACTTCCAGCTCCAAAAAATTGTCGGTCTAGAGGCAAGAGCTTCGGAGCTAAGAGGCGGCATCGCTTACGTCTCTCTTACGTCGAAGCGGGGGCAGGGGCAGATTCGTTGTTGAAGTAGATGCTGAAGACCACAAAGAAGTCTTGCATTTCGCATGTGATGTTTGTAAAGTTCCAAGTAAAGTCGTCCGATGCCTTCCATTTCGTTTCGTAAGAGGATAACCAAAGCGAACAGCGCTTCAATACAATCGGCCATTGTTGTTGTTGTCGATGTGAGGGATTTGCGCGCGGTTTGCATTTTATGAAGCAGGCACGTAAACGGTGACGTCATGACGCAGCAGCGGCAGCTCTGGGCGGTGTGAACAGAGCAGGAGCAGAAAAGGGAAACCGGAGCTGAACCAGAAAAGCTCCCGCTCGGAGCTAAAAAGGGAAAAGCGCTGGTGTGAAAGCAGCATGTGTCAACTTTTCACTGAACTCATTCATTAATGAATCACATGAATTCAAATATGTAGCTTTGCATTATGTTTTCTCCTCTGGTTTATGGTAATTCACTGAGATAACACACTGTGGTTTGGACAGCCTTACTAATTCCAAGCAATTCCCAATTCATCAAGGTTTATTCAAATTCCTAATCAGGACCGTTGTTGGTATTTCAATTATGCAAACAAATTAACAGATTTTATAAAGGGTTTTCTGATTAAAGAAATTATCTTGTTGACTAACTAACTGAATACAAAATGCCAATGGACTGGGTCGCATTCTTATGTGTACATGTTTGCTCAGTGTTGAATTAGAGCATAGGTGCAGTGTGTGAGTGTTCTGACCTGTACAATGGTTTCCAGCAGGTCCAGCACTATAAGGTTAGCCTCAGTGGCTAAGTTTCCACTGATCATAGCCTCTTGGTCCAACTCTGCTTTAGTCCTGATGGCAGAAAGTGAGAGGATGACAGATATTTAAAGAAGAACGGAAAGTAGAGAACTCTGAGAGAAAAAGACAGACAATGATAAAGCAAGTAGGCAAGAAGAGGAATTTAGAAAAATGGTAGACAGTTATTACTTACTTATCCTGTCTGTCGTTGGTCTGTCTCCACTGAGTGAGGTCTTTCCTCCATCGTAGGTTCTCTCTCTGACCCATGGTCCTATCTATTCCTGTGTGAGAAACAAAAGCAATTGATAATGTTAAAGGTGGGGTAGGTAATTTTGGAGAAAACAGCTCGAGTGCGCTAGAATTTGAAAATACACAGCCGGAAGAAATCTGCCACTTCTTTACAGAGCCCCTCCTCCAACACACACGAACGCGCACATGCCAATGAGGGCACGAGATAAGTTTGTGCACAGATGGAAGGCTGACAGGCAGGTAGGCCATCCAGTAATTTTAGCCGGGCCGGCTAAAATGATTGGTCGTGCTTTTTACAGTACTACGGCTTCCAGAGATGACGTTTATTTATGGATTTTTTGTCAAAGCACTAAAGATATTCATTGCTATCGGGATGTTAAGAGTATTCCATGGAATATGACAAAAAGTGTATCTCGAGCCGGTTTCTCAAACTTACCTACCCCACCTTTAAGCCTATAGCCAGTGAGAAATGTATAGCATATGTTTAAAATTAATACTTTACATTAAACTATAGGAATGAATGCAACATAATGTCTTGTGATCAAAAGAATATTGCAGTTCAAGAAGCAAATAAGATCATTTGAATAAGAAAATGCTGATAACGAATTGACAGCTGTATTTTTACAATAATGAAAAACAATGAATTGGATTACTAGACCATACATTATTATTTAAAGGGGACCTATCATGCAAAATGCACTTTTGTACGTCTATTATACATGAATATGTGTCCCCGGTAGGGGTGTAACGTTCACAGAAGTCACGGTTCGGTTCATACCTCGGTTTGGGGGTCACGGTTCGGTACGGTTTCGGTACAACAAGGAAAAGCAAAAAAAAAGTCCCAAATGCATAATTTTTTTTGCTGTTATTTATTTTTAACAGTAGTGCAAGTTTTGGTATGAAAATAAGTAACTCTAACATTTGGAATCATTAACTGTATTACACAGTTAAAAACAAACTACAAACCACAAACAGTAACACACACACACACACTCAGATGGCCATATTATTTATAATGGCTGATGTTAAACAAAAAGGTTAAATAAGCTGTACAACTAAAAAGAAAATATTAAAATAAATAATAAGAAAGTGTTTCAATCACAATCAATAAAAGGCAATACAGAACTGTATAAAATCTCCTGATGTCAAAATATAAAATAAATACAATGATAAATACAAAACAAAATAAAATCTGTACCTTTAGGAGCAATGTCTAACATGTATAATTAACTTGTGAGTGTGTGAGGCCATTATGCCTAAATAAAGGTACTCAAGCTTTACTCTATTTTCAAGTTTTTCTTCAAAAAGATGAGTTTGTCTACGTTGTCAGTAGTGAGGGCAGATCTGTTGGCGGTAACTATCAACTATGTCACCTGCCGTCGAGAAAACCCTCTCGCTGGGGACTGAGACTGACTCGGATGTGATTGAGCATGTTTGACGTGTTACTACTAGCATGCCGCAACGCTGTCGAACAACGCCGACACACCGTCCTCGTCCGATCCACAACTCGCACCCCATCATTGTTGTAGTCCACAGGGAACCCGAAATGTTCCCACACACCTGATTTAAAAGAAGCAGGTGGGTCTTCTAGCTCCTGTGTGTTGTGTGAACTCGCCATAGCCACTAACTTTTCTTCTTCATGTATTGTGTTCGTTTTGTTGTGTTTTGTTCTTGTTCTTCATTTGTTATTTACGGGCGGCTGGCTTTTAGGCGCAATACCGCCCCCTGGATTATATATAGAGTAATACTGCCCTGAGTGACAGACTTTTTTCCCACTCGTAAAAAAAGGCGTATTCGCCGTGTGACTGCATGTGCCGAACCGTGACGGTACGGGACGAATACGGATACCGTTACACCACTAGTCCCCGGTGTGTCAGGGAACTCACCAAGTGTCAGAAAACACAACCCTCTCTCTTTTCCTCCATACCCAAATCTCTAAAAACGGGGCTGCAACGGAGCTGATTATTATTTGAACGTTTCTGACGTCAGAAAAGGGGTGCTCCGTCTATATGGGCAACTCTCCACCTATCAGGGGAATGAGAGACCGCTCGAAAGCGCTGGAGACGCTGTAGTACATATGCCAGGCCTGTAAGTGGCGCTGTAGTCTGCCACAAAAGCAGAATCAGCCCTTGCAAAAACAGGGCTGGAAAAGAGCAAATAGAGCTAAATGAGGCATGGCTAAAATGCATGATCTGTTTGGTATTTTGAAAAAAAAACTTCACAGACATGTTTTATATAGATATGGCCCTACAATATATATTTCAAATATAGCATGATAGGTCCACTTTGAATAACCAACTCATATGCACACAACCATTTTTTGTATGCACTTTATAGCTTCTTGCTTTTAATTATTTATTACCCCTCTTATGATTGTCTGTTTCGTTTGTGCACTGTGACAGGGATGCACTACAAAATCTCATTGAATATTTTTGTATAATGACAATAAAGGCTTTCTTTTGTATTCTATCCTATACCCGCGTTAAAGATTCTAATTTTAAAGAGCAGACATAAGGTGTACAAAATTCCTGACTGACTCCTGAAATTGGATCTTACAGTGACTTGCCGACGACACATTCATTATATAGAGATAACATTCTTAAAATAAATTCTAGTTGAAGAGTTTTCCATATTTCAGAAAAAACACAGATCTAAATTTGAAAGAGGAAAGCAATTCCTAAAAAAGGTATCCAATAAATTGAAAGACGACACAATACCTCCAACTCGTTTCATCATCTCTCCGCGGGCTCCCATGCCTCTCAGCAGGGCTTCTTCCAGCTGCAGCTTGGCCTGCTGAGACTTCTGCAATGCCTGGGTGCTCACTTTGTCACCGCTCTGCTTTCCCTACAAACGCATATTCGCCAGGTACAAAAACAAAGCAGCAAACATTTTACATTCATACAGTTTCCATCTGTATTTATAGAAAAACACAATTATTTATTATAAGTCATTAAAACGGCACTGATAAAAAACAAGTCGATGAATGAGCAAACTGACCCCATACTCGAAGCAGGACACACAGATAGTGAGGAGCTCCAGCAGCTTGTTGAGCTGTGAGGGAGGCATTTCTATAGTCCAGCGCTGAATCAGACTCCTCTCTGCGTTCTTCATCACCCACAGGAAACACACCAACAGGTGGCGACTGGTGTCAGCTGCCAGGGTGGCTACGGATTTACCTTGCTGGAAAAAAGGATAGGAAAGAGAGACAGACATGAAGCATGATACAGTAGTACATCTAGGTGATATAAAACAGGTTTTAAGAAGTGTGTCAAACATCCGTAAATGCTATTCAATGTATATTATAATTAAAAGATATTCAGAGAAATAGTTCCGTCGAAAACTTTTTACTGCACATACATTCATAAATGTAGCATAGCTGACCTTTACAAAGAAACACATCCATAACACTGTCAGTAGTGGTCTCCTGCTCTAACCATTGCATCATAAATAAAATAACAAGTGTTTCTGACAAACTAACCGTATATCTTTCACAAGCTTCTCTAAACCACAAACATGGCTGGTGAAGTATGGTTCTCTTCCACATCTTAATAGGTGTTAAATCTACTGCAGATTAATTTACCTTCATTCGTGGGATGATAAATGGCTACTAGAACGGGCTGCCGCTACTTCACTGTGTGGCAGCTTTGATAAATGTAGCCATTAACCTCCTGGTGCTCTAGGTGTCCCACCTAGAACTGGATCCAGGTCTCTGTTTCTCTGCAGGACTTGAATTAAGCTCACCAGAACCAATGTCAAATATTTGTAGCACATAATCGAACAAAAATCGTTTATAAATGTGCTATATAAATAAAACTTTATTTGATTGATTTGATTTGAAAAACATCACTTGTTTATTTGAGAATGTAGTATATTTATTTTAAATGTGCTTCATGTGAAAAAAAAGCATTTCTGTTGCTAACATTGTTTGAAGGGGAACTGCCAGAAAATGTGGAACAAGCGCCATGTTTGCATTTGTGATGGATACCAGGCAGATGGCTCAGTTGTGCAATATTCAGTTTTTCCACAACAGTATTTCATGTAACAACCTACAAGGGCCTGATTCATCTTTTTGAGCGAAGCAGAGGAATTGAGGGAGATTGGTGACATTCTTTTTTAGTGCCTGTGTTGTTGCTGTAGCTACACTTGATGGATGTGTTTGTCAGGTAGGACGGCCCTGTTCACTTATGATGGCAATGCCTTCCCATAAAACATCTCCCGCAGACGTGTGTGAGTGTGAGTGTGAGTGTGCGTGTGCGATTTTTCAGGATGGATGAAGTGTGTGTGTGGCTCTGACAGCTAATCAATCTACCCCGGTGCAGCTCACCTGTTAGGAGGCAGAATGCTCACAGATACAATCTCACACACACACATGCACTTTTGAAAATAATGAAAAGCATGCTATAATCAGTTATCATGAAGAAATGATTTCAGAATATTACCATGGATGCCATGGAAACGAGAGCATTCCGTCCAAGGGTGTTGAAGGGATTCCCGGCAATCGCCATGGCAACCGACTGATTGATGGGTGGGACATTTTCAAGGTCATCCTCAGGTCCGCCAGTCTTGTTTTTCCCGCCACGCGTGTCAGAAACTACGGAGACAAACACGCGTCAAATATGCTAAAGAAGAGGACTGGAGCATACATTCCAGCATTTACTCTGATAAACTTTTGACACTGAGTCCATATTAAAGTTAGAATGGACGTAGCGAGCGAGCACTAACACATGTGGCACAATGGTACGATGAGTGGGATAGCATAAAAAGATTTAACAGAACAGAAAGGTGTGTAGATATGAAGTTCAGAGTTCAGGGCCTTAAAAATAGGAAGCAGTACATTTAACATGGAGCCAATGAAGTGGCTATCGAGCGAGGTGATGTGATCTTTAGAGGGAGTAGGGTAATAATAGAAATAATAAAACATATCACCAACTCTTTAGAGTTTCTTAGTTTGCACACAATGTTGTGGGGTTATTGTTAAACAAGGCAACTTTTGTGTTTACTCTACCATGAAAAACTGGAGTCTAGGAACATACATGTATCTATGCGACAAATTAAATGACCAGATGAAATAACCTTTACAAACCAACTATGACTTCAAGTGCATGTTACTATATGAGCCTGTTTGCAATTTATACCACAGAGGGTGTGTGTTTGTGTGAATGTACTGTATACCAGTGAAGTCCAGGTAGTTGGTGGAGTCGATGATAATCCCGACCAGGGAGAGGTAGAGAGCGGACACCTTCGCTCTGACCTCAGGTTTAATACAGCGATGGTCGAGATCATGGGAGCACAGCAGGCTGTAGATAGCATTGATGGCCTTTCTCTGGACCTTTCCCCTGCGAACAAACATACACATTTGGAAAGTTTCAATAAATCCAACAGTTTAGTTAGACATATACATTTTTAAACACTAACAGATGTTATATATATTCATTTGCATATGTGGAAGTGTATTTCTTTATTAGAATGTGACCATATCAAAGCATATATGCACAATATTCCTAAGCAAGTATGCATGCTTGTAGGTTCTGTGATTTTCTCTATTGTGTGCCATAAAAGAAAATGGATATAACATTTGATTGAATAGCTTTGTGATACCAAGGTAATAAGGAGGTAAAGACTTGAAGGTGTCTGTGTTTCCATACCCCTCTGACTCCATGTCTAGGGCGGCACTGAGCTCTGTGAGCAGCAGACCGGTGAGGTAGTGCTGCTGTTTGAATTCCTGAGAAAGCTCAAACAGCCCCAGGATCCTCTGCTGCTCCTGGAAACTACACGAGCTGGAACTCTGAGTGGAGAGATGAAATACGAGGCACAGGAACAGAGATAGGGTAAGATTTTTTTCCTAAATGCAAAGTAAAGTACTTTTTAAACTCATCCACTTCTCCCCACACTCCCCTTTTCAATTCTCCTTAGCACTCCTTGTGTTTTAATTTGACTAGATGTGTTCGCTTCAAATTGCAAATGTAAAAGCTTGATGGCCCAAACATTTACACAGCTCACTTATTGCAGCCCTGATGATAATACTTATCCAAACAGGGGTCTAAATTTAGAGAGTGTCCAATGCTGTACAGATTATGAAACCTTTTTAAACAAACCGTTTACCCACATAGGGCTTTATAAATAAAGTTTAATAAACATGACTTGCCACAATTTTACTATATCAGATTGAAGTATTTACTCTCAATGATGTACCAATCACCTGAATGTGTGTATTACAAATATACAAGGGTTTTGCCTGAGAAGTGTGCAGACCTGTGAGGTGATAGAGGGACACGGTGAGGCAGGAGCGGAGGCAGGGCCGCTGAAGAAGAGGCTCAGGTTGAGGTAGTGCTCGTGACTACAGAGGATTCGCAGGAACTCAAGGCGCATGCTGATCAATGTTGGCATTGACACACTCTTAGCTGACATCTAGAGGGGATATTGAGCAAAAACGTATTAAAAATTAATACATGATAATCATTTCAGAAGAAATACATTAACCCTCAAGGTAAAAAAAACTCAATAAAATAGTTCCCACTTACTGAATTATTCTATTTAAAAATATATATATGAATTATTTCGGTTTGTGTTCAGTGTTATTCTACCTGGTTGCAGTAGTTTTTCACCAGCTGAAAGACGAATCCTCGATCCATGAGAGACAGCAGGTCGTAGAGGAAGAAGGCCAGGCTGATGTTGACTTTCTCTGCTTGCTCTACTTCCTAAAACAACAAAAATCAACAGAAAAACATCAGTAAGCTGCAATGACTGGATCTTGCCAGGCATCCAACTGTGCAAGCTGAGCTTTTAATTCCACACAGGCATCTAATAAGCACTTCCAATTCCCTGTTGTTTGGAGGACACTGACAAAATGTACTAAAACTGCCTCTACAGACCCCAGGAGAACAGGAAGTGCAAAGTGTACAGTTTTGGGGTTGTATTTTTCTTACAGAGTAAAATATTGATGAGCAAAATGTATTGTCATCATCATATTCCTAACCTTTTGTTGTTTTACAAGGATGGTCCCGATCTCAGCTGTGACCACTGAGATAATGGTGGTGATGTCATCTTTAAATCGGTCAGAGAAACGGCTTCTCCTAGGGACACTCTGCTTGTCTAGCTCAGACACATGCTGAGCCATGCTTTTCACCTGTTTGAGCAATCACACATCAACACACACACATGATAAATGTGAAACACCGGATGATAACAAAAGAGGGAAAACTATGGAAATAGAAGTTAATATAAGAGTGAGTTTTCATTATTAATTACCCTTCATTCAAATAAAAAAAAGATACCTTTTGTAAGTAAAAATGAGCATCCTGTAGTGAAGTTATTAAAGGAAAAATATAAATAAGTGAGATGAACTGACAGGATGAGAGCGAATGTGAGTGATGATATACTTCAAAACCTCCAAAAGAGTGATGCATTGTCCATCGGCTTGATATATTACAGAATGCCTTTATTTTAAAATTCCCTTTTGTTCACCACACAATAAAACCTTCATCCATCTTTTAAGGTGTGTGGCCACAAGGTCATGGCGAGTTCGGTGCGAGTCATTTTTATTACTTCATACATTTATCATTAACACCCTAAGCAGTCTTAGACTTTTTTCTCATAGAGCTAAGTGTCAATCATAAAACCACCCACTGTAAATACATAGAAAAGCACACTGACCAGCAGCTCAAAGAAGAACCAGGCATATTTGTACGCATTCTCTCTGCAGACCCCAGTGCTGACAACCATCTGCAAGGCCAACTCCTCGTGAAACTGCTGCAAGACAGAAAATACACAGACTCTGGTGAGAAACAGCCTCCCTTTGGTAGCTAATGGAATAAGCATGTTTTTTTAAATAGTGCATCTGTAAGAATTATACTGAATATCAATATGAATTAATTTTAGAAATACCGGCTGAGCTTTGAACAGGAAAAATGTTGATATACTGGCGTTTTCGGTGTCACACTGCCACCTTGTGGTAACAAGAGGGAAATGGTGGCGTGAAGCTCTGTGTTTAAACTGTGCAGTAAGATGTTTCGAGTCTCACTGATGTCAAATTCAGGACCAATTTTTATAGTAAGAAGTACTTTTTTTGTCTTTAAGTTATCTATAATTACAGAAAAAACACTTTGTTTGACAACCAATACAAAGCAAACATAACCAGCCAATGATATGTCAACGTAGTGCATCTACATTTAAAATGAATAGTGTGCATATACACAGTTACTATGTAAGCATTGCAAGCTAAAACTATCATTAAATATATGTATTTATTTATACATTATTCTACAACCAACACAGTACTTAATTTGACTTAAATGTGTTGATTTCAATAATTAGACTACAGTACAGAAACGTTCCTCTTTATTGAAGGCGTATTTTAAAGGTTGAACTCCCTAAATGTTAACTTGAGTGATTCATTTTATGGAATTCTTTCCTTTATATGCTCTTCAGTTTTCTCTGAAAAGCATATAACCTCACTGAGCCTCACTGCTAAACATTGATTGTATAATGTTGTTTGGATATGTGAATATTCAATCTCATTTGGATAGAATACATCAATACATTTTTTAGAATTCTCATTAATATGCAAATGTCTGCATCAAGGTTTTCCAAACTATGTTCAGGAACCTGCGGTGTGTTCTCTAACATACCATGGTTGTGGGAAGAACATTAGTACCTTTCTGTTGGAGGGCCTGGTGTTTCCTGTGGAGTTCTGGTGGTTGTTTAAGTCCACAATGGTGGACATGCAGGCTGGCCTGGAATGTTGTGGCCCTGGAGGAAGAAACACCAAGGTTCCATCACATTGAACGTGATGGATGCATTCATTAGAGTGGGCGTCTAGTGGTCTATTAAAATACCTAATGTACTGTGGAGATGAATAGCAAATGACTGTTTTGTGTGTATTTGCAAGCATGGCAGGGAATCTACATATTGCACTGCGCATGCATTATGTTCGCCTGAATGAAATAAAGACTTTAAGGGAAGATCAGTATACCTTTTAAAACCATCTTATTACCCTTAAAAAAGCTTTCACAACTGAGCTGAATTTATATGACACAAACCATATTGCCTAATGGATCTACGGATATATTTCAGGAGATTTGATACGGAAAACCTCCATACCTTGAAAGAGAGGATGTTTTTGACCTCAGCATCTTCAGCAGAAGTGTGTGGAGCAGGGATGTCAGGGTTACTGCTGCTGCGGATTCTGGATTCAAGAAGCATAGAGCCGACTGTGGCAGCTGTGGCCCGACCCATGGTGCTGTATCGGCTCTCTGCAGATGGTATACTCCCTAAATCTGAACACAGGTCCATGAACACATACAAATATATTGTTGAGTCCTACGACAATGATAGCAAATCAAAGGAAAAAAACGCCAAAAATAAATAATAACAGTACCTGCATTCGGTGCTTCTCGAGGGGGGTCAGGCAAACGAAAAACCCAGTAAAGGTAGGTTGCCAAGAGGCTGTTCCTGCCCTGCTGGTCCCTGATCAGCTCCTGACTATTATGAAGACTGTTGACAATAGACACCACTGATTCGAAGGCTATCTGGGCCAGATTAGCTGTGGGAAACAGACATGCACACAAAAATGTTAGAGATATAATTGCAGTCATGGAATGAGACACAATACCATCCAAAATATCATCATCAACAAATAATCAATATTGTTCCTGGTCTTAAAACTGATTTACAGAAAGCTGCATATAAAAACAATAAATTAGTGCTTAGATAATTATTTTTAATCTACTAGTTAATTGACAGAAAATGTATATGCCAAAACATTCACTGATGTTTTATTGCATTTTAAGTCAAGTTTTTTTGTATTGTTGATTAGAAAGAAGTAGAACTTTTAGATGTATACCTATATACTGTTGGTAATGTTTTTCAAACATTACCAACATTTTATAATAGTACATTTTAAATACAAACACATTAAACAGAAAATATTAACAATGAAAAACAACATTAGTTAAAAGCCTACAATCAATGCTTGACCCAATATAATTCTTCTTTTCCAACTTGTGAAATTGATTTTGAAGTTCAATAATTGTTCAGAAGTATCATGTCTGTCAATATTACTTAAGCTTGAGAAAATGTGGACAAAATGTTTGCAACAAATAGTGTGTCCATTTCTCTGCAGCAACAGCTCCTCACCGGTCTGGCCAGCGATGACCATGGGCTGCATGATGAGGGTGAAGAGTTTGTCCAGCACCAGATGGAGGAAGAGGACCAGAGGCTCTAGTCTGGAGGAGGACAGGGAGATGATGCTGAGCTTCAGCTCGTGCTCCAGCTTGTTCTCTGCAATCTTCTCCTCCCTGACCCGCAGCGGGAATGTAGCTCCTCCCTCAAGAGCATGGCAGAGGGTGAAAAACCGCTCCAGGTGGTTGTCCTGGTACAGACAAAGGGATGATTTGTTACAATGTAGTTAAAGCAGAGAGTAAGAAACGACAGGAGGAAAATGAATGAGACACACAAAGAAACAAGAGTAACAAGACAGGGTGCATGTAATACTCAAGGGTGGATGTCTCACTAAAGCAGACTGGACATTTACACGTTGACAGACTTGGGGAGAAAGAGAAGGTAAGCAAACCAGTCATTGTTTTGTTGTGCTCGTGTGTGCAACCACTACTCACCTGTGTGTGTACAGAAGACGCGGCTTGGATCTCGAGGTTGAAAAGTCCTTTGTGACTCTCCATCCACTTGACTGGAGGACTTTGTGGAGGAAGTTTCTACAAAACAGAGACACAGGAATTATAAACATGTACGTGTTCAGTCTTCAATATGTCCTTCCGAGAATACAAGTCTGCTCCTTCACATACAGTAGCAAGAGTCTGACATGTAGAATGATTTAATGTAAACATAACAGATGTCTATACCTCAGGCGTGTGCAGTGAATAGTTGGCAGGCAATCGCTCCAAGATGATGGGCAGACAGAACTGACCAGTCTGCAGTCGGTCATTATTCAGCATGGGCAGCCACTATGTGAAAATTGAACAATAAAAATGTAATCTGAGTTATGTAGTAATCTCAGTTAAGTAGTAAATAAATATATTTGTATTCACAATAAATATGAATTATTTTAGCTGTAGTTTGATTTGCAGGTTTGGTTACATAACATTTTGGTTTGCATGTGTTACATTCAGAAGAATGGTTGGGTAGTAAAGGACAAAATCTCACAGAGTATCCTATGAGCGTCTCGCAGCTGCCGCTCTGGTTCTGTTTCTGCTGGCAGCTGATGTGGTAGAAAGTGAACAGCAGGTGATGTCTCTCTGTCAGACGGGCTGGAAGAGCCAGTTTGACCTCCTCGTAGAAGTCTGGGGACCTGAAGATAGGGAAATAGGGAGTAACAAAGGAAGCCACACAAAGGAAAAGATGGATGGATGAGGACAAGGATGTAGGGGGAGATATGAGAAGACGGGGGAAACAAAGAGCCAGAGCACGGGGGAGACAATAAGATAAAGAAGATTACCCAAACTGTTTGTATGAGCTATCATCACAAACGCTGTAATGTAAAGCAGTAATGGGTACTTGCTTGTTATGGTAGGTAACAGGGTTGTAGTCTTCCTTTAAAAATTCAGGGCCACTTGATTTCCCAAAAATGACCTGAGAATTGATAGGGGAGGAAAAAACATGAATTTATAGATTCAATGGTCTTCTATTAAACCACACAAAATGTATTTAACACATCTGGGAAGACTCTATTTCATCTAAAGCAGTGACAGTGTATTTCTCTTGTAAACAATTATTGTTTTCAAAACATACAGAATATAATTAACGGATCATTTCACATAATTTTAGAGACAATATTAAAAACAATAGTCATCTGTCCATGTGAATCAGATATGAATTGCTTTAATAATTTTCCTGCTCAAACCAGCCAATAGAATATGTGTTCATTATGCACTTTCAATGTAAAGGACGGGGCGCCAATATACACAGTCCTCAAAATGGAATTCAAAAGTGTATATAAAGCTAATATAAGGCTTCAGTATAAGTCTAATCAAGTGAATATCTTTTAAGTAAAAGCATTTATTTTTAGTGCAAAATTCCCTCTTTTATTTACTATACTTCCACTGCAACACAATAGGGAAAATCAAAGAGGGAATTTAACCTCATTGTATGTAATAATTTAGGTTTAAATCATTTGACTTTGGACAAAATCACTTTCATTGTTATATCAGTGAGGTTAGACAGCAGATCATAAAGGGCTGCACTCACAGGCAGGGCGCAGCTTGTATCCTCTCCACTCATAAACTGCATTTTGATGGTGATGTTTCTTGCTGATGTAAGCCTGTTGACAAAGTTTAGCCTCTGGGGGTAGACATAGAGCAGGTTCCTACATTGACAAAGAGAAATGTGTAATTAATACATTTAAAATATATATAATGAAGAAGTTCCAATAGACATCACTAGATGGCACCATGCGTGCAGCAACCTAGTTGTGGTAAGGTGACGGTCATGTCACAGAAAGGTCCAGACAAACAGTCATTTACTGTAACCTGAGGTTTTAATACGACACTGTAATCTGTGGAAACCTGGACTACAGTGAAATACCACAGATTCCTCTGAACAACTGCTCAGAACATAATTACAGTGCAGAGGACTTGTTCACACATGATGCAACTAATGTTTTGTTACAAGCCAAGCCATTTTAAACGTGTTGATTTTAAACCTCTGCTCAAACAGGCTGCCTACTCATTGTTACACTGTGAGGCAACGTCGAAGCTAGCCTGGATGGAAATAACTAAAAATAGGCACAAAACTAAAAAGAGCTACTCTTGAGTGATGAGTACAGCATGATTGTTCTTGATGCCTTTCAGAGTCAGTGCTAAGAAACAAACCTGTTTTCCCCTTAGAGCTACAAATGATTTGCTTTTCAAATCCTTGTTTCTAAGTCTCATGAGCTTCCTTCCACAGTGTTGAGTTGTTTTAGATTACAACAATGTAATGTATACATGTGAAACAGTAGTAAAAGGAGTTTGTTGTACACACCTGTAAATGTTGTGAGGGACATACACCTCACTGGATGGGAACTCCAGCACTTCTTTGGTTGGCCGAATGTTTTTCTCAGCCACAGGTATCAGAGGGATGAGCTCAGGGGACAAACAGGCCAGTGGCGTGTCGTGGACTGGAGACATGTCCAGTTTTATGGAACCTGGACAACACAAAATACGTCATGTCATGTCATCAAATTCATTTCAAAAGGAATATGAACAGTTCTATATTTTTGGGGCAATTAATCTTGAGCGCTATCTGCCCGAGAGTGCGTTTAGAAGATTATTACCAATCTCATGTCTGACCATTTAGTATAAAGCAACAACCAGGAGATGATTAACTTAGCTTAGCAGAAGAACATAAAACTAAATTGATATCTTAATAGTTTCATTGTTAAAAAAGTGTGAAAACTACATGTTGTAGTTTACATGGGTTTATGTGTTGGCTATTTCTTGTCAAGGTGCAGTAACTTCCTAGAGTCGCAGCTTGTTGCAACATCAAGCAGTCAGGGCAACAATACAAGAAATTGTCTGGCCAATAACCTCCCCTTAAACCTTGTTTCTACACTTTTTCTTTGTGCAGAAAAAAGTCTGTAGACTAAGCTAACTGGCTGCTATGACTTTATATGTAACAAACAAATATCAGATTTGCATCAATCCTCTCAAATCCTTTGCAAGAATGCAAATAATCCTTATTTTCATTATGTAGGACTATTATATATATATATATATAAACAATAAAATAATGAGTGTAGATGTGTTAAGAGAAATTACCTGGTATTGTCTTGACTCTCCTCTGTGGACTGGAGGTTTTCTTGATCTCAGACAAAAACTTGAGCAAATCTTCATCACTCAAACGATCCCCCTCCTGACACACAAACAACATAAAAACACATACACATGGAAAAACACATGCACAGTTAGACACATAATAAGCCTTTGCCTCTAAAATAAATATTATAGTTGGTTGTAAGAGTGAAGTCAACGCTTGACAATAGATTATCTTTATCCAACGTCATGGCTTTAAGGCAGAAATGATATTAGAACATGATGGAATGGGATGTTTGATCAAAGAATGAAAGGCCAGGCTTCAAGCAAAAGCATGCATGTCTTTTACATTTCATCTTGTTTCTCAAGGAACTAATTTTACACTTTATCTTTTGTCTCAAGGAAATAGCTTTACACTTTATCTCGTAGCTGAAGGAAACAAGAGTCTCTCTTTGTTGGCGTGGCATTCCGACCTGTTTAAAGATGGTGCTGATAGTGATGGTGGCAGGCTTGAAGCCAGAAACGTTGCAACATTGATCATCAATGGTATTGTAACGTTCAGAATTCCTCCTAGGAAGCTGTGCCCTCCGGTCAATGCTGCTGGATTTACCTGCAAAAACAAAGTGTAAAGGTCACAGGTCATATGATACACACACAGCTATCAAACGCTCTATCGGATGGGAATGCACACAAAAGTCATCAACAAGGTTTTACTGTCAAACAAAGCCATTTCATGAGGACAAACACACACAAGCACACACCTCCTTTTAAGCTGTCAGAGTCTGTGACATCACGGTCTATGGTAGCAGTGGAGATGACCTCCATGATGTTAACGGTTGCCCAGGCAAACGGCATACGATATCGACCCAGCCTCTGGCAGAACGTCTCCGCCTGACCTCGCAGCTTCTCAAGCTTGTCTTTGTTCTGAAAGACCAAATAAAATTATTAAAAGCAATATTTTTTAAATATATACAATAAATGCTTTCAACTATAGGAACATAATATGCTTAAAGAAAATGTTAAAATGAGGTTGGTAAAAGGCAAAATCTTCTTTGTGTTTTGACTGTTTAGTGACAACAATAATTGCTCTGCAAACATTACCTTTGCAGAGTCACATTCCCTCAGTGTCATGTAGGGGTCAGCACAGTCACTGATCTCTCCCTGTTGAAGAACCTTTTCAATCTAAAACACAAGAATCCATCATTTGTTAGCATAGTTGCAGTATAGGGAATATGTTCAGCAAGAGCAAGAGATACAAAGGCAACATTTAATTGAAAAACAGGGTGTCTAAAACTAATTCTGGTGCACAGCTAAGTTATTTAAACCTTGATGACGAGGTAAATATCTGGGGAAGGGTAGGTGATGGAGAAGATGGCAGATCTGGCGAGAGTAGACTGATCCACATGTGGAGTGTGAGGTTTCAATACGTTTTTCAAGTGTTCTGAGTTCAGATCACAATGGAAGTCCTCTGATATCTGGAGGTAGACAAAGGGGAAACGTTTTGAGAACCAGACAAATGTATGTTTACTAAAAAAGACATGCATTATTTTTGACAGTATCATCATTGAATATCTAACTAAAACGCGAAACCTCTAAGGAAAAAAAATGTCAAATGTAATATTCAGTGAATCAGTTTAAAAAACGGTTCAGGACACTCCTTTCATGTATACCAAATACTGTTTCTTTACATTCACATTCAGAATCAAACACAATTCCATGAAAAGAGTTTCTAAAAGTGTATGCAAACAGTATATCATCCATTTATGTTTTTCTGAAGAAGATCTGAAGTTCTCTTTTTAAGATTAGTGACAGAGATGAACAAAAAGGAAACAATGAACTGTATGTGAAATCAGGAAACGGTCTTTCTTTACTGTCAATCAAATGTTTTCAAAAGAAAAAGTCTGGCCTACGGGACGTTACATACGTCTACTTCCCTTCCTAAAGACCTCAGGCTAGGAGCACGGCCATATGTCCGGGTCGGGCCTAGTGGGTGTCATGTGATCCTTTTCACTGGAAACACTCATTCTGCTCTGTTACACTGACCACACCAAAGCTGATCTCTGGCAGCAAACATGTCTACAATTGATCATATAGTATCTTGGAGTCATACTGGACTCGAACTTGACTTTTAAGAAACATATTAAGAAAGTATCCAATACCATTCAATTCAACTTGCAACATTTTAAACAAATCAGACCTTTCTTAACTGTCAATGCTGCAAAGTCATACCTCCACTGTATGATTCTATCCCACATTGAATACTGTTTTACAAACTGGTCGTTTGCTTGTGCCACAAACCTGAAACTGATAGAACAGCTGTACAAGAGACAGCTATCAAGGTGTTTGACAGAAAGCCAAATTCACTGTACCATCCTTGAAAAACACAATGTCTTGAGTTTTGACAATTTTAAGTCTTTTAAAAGTATGTGCTTTTTTTATAAATGTTTACATGGACTGGCCCCCCCTCTCTTAGGGGAATTCATCCACAAAAAGACACTGGACGCTGCACTAGGTCAGAAACCAGAGGAGACTGTGAATTCCACCGCAAACGGACCACTGTTGGACAAAATGTCCTCTCCATTAAAGGCAGCTCATTGTGGAATAGCCTCCCAACTGAGATATGGGATTGTCCCACTCTCAGTAGTTTCAAAGGTCAACTAAAAGAATGGTTGAGAAACAAACAGATGTGCAATCACCGCTAAATGCACTTTATGTAGCTCTTTTATCTTCTCTTGCACTTTATATGTTGTTGCTGCTATATTGTACCGCCATGTGGTAAATGCTTGTATATGCTGCTCATGCTCTTCCTGCATATCATGTACTTATTTGTGCGATGTTTATAAATGTCATGTTCTTTTATGTTGTATGTGAGGGACTATGGATGGAAATTAGCTCAAAGCTAAAATCCGGCATATTTACATTTGAAGCATTATTTGATTAAAGTGTTCATCAATGTGCATTGTCTCTGTTCAAATAAACGATTAAATGAAAAAATATATCCGACATTTGAAAAGTATTCTAGGTTTATCACTTATGGTTTGTTTTATATCTGTTTTGTTAAAAATGGTCTAACAAGCTAGAAAGTCAAACTCCTGTCCAAATGACGGTACATCAAAATAAAGCACACTTAGCAAGAGTGACAGTTCTTTAAAAGACTGGAGTGGAGGAGTCCAACTCTTACATGACTTCTTGGAATCACAGAAATGACATCTAAATAATCAAAGCCAGCTGAAATAAACAGCATATTATAATTCATATTCTCATGAATAGGACAAACAAAGGGCAAGTGTTCAATCTGTTAATATTCATACAAAATTCTAATGACATTCATTTGTCAAAAGTCAATCTTCATAACACTGATTCTGGCGTCATTTAGACACGAGGAATGTAATAGCATTTTTTATCATTACACAGACCATAGTGACCAGCAGGGGCGGATCTAGACAAATATTCATGGGGTGGCAAGAGGGTGGCAGGAGATTTTGAGGGGTGGCATCCCCTGGCAGAAGTATATGCTGATTTAAATCGCAGTGTAACGGTACACGTACCCGTACTGAAATTATTCGGTACGGGCCCTTCGGTTCGGTACACGTGTGAACCGAAGGGTACCGAACGAATATAACGTTAAATGTAAAAAATTGAGAACATGAACAACTTTCTGGAAGTAATCTTAGGTATATATATCATAGAGCGACCAAGTCATTTCATTGGACAAGAGGCATACTATGAGAGCTGGTCAAAGGGATGCGTTCAAATGTAGTCAGTAATTTGAGGAAATGGCGAACGCAGATAAAGTTGAGCTCGAAAATCCTCCAGCATCATTGAAGTCTCCAGTTTGGGAACATTTTGGTTTCGCAGTTAAGTACAAGGATGACGGACAAAGACAGGTGGACTGAACCAAAGCTGTTTGTCGGGATTGTTCAACTAACATTGGTTACGCGGCTGGCAATACATCAAACTTGCACACTCATTTGAAAAGGCATCACCCAAACGTGAATATCACCGGTACCAAAAGAAAAAAGACTGAAGTGCAAACCCAACTCCCACTAGCATTTAAGCCTCCACCACTCGCAACAAGTTCAGACCGAGCCAAAGCTATTACAAACGCCAAATATCCTTATGTTGCCATGTTAGCAAAGCGCTACCTGGCTGTATCTGCTACCTCTGTCCCTAGCTAGAGGGTGTTCTCCACAGCAGGAGACATTGTTAGTGCCAGCAGATCTGCCCTTTCGGAAAGCAATGTGGACAAGTTAATTTTTCTTTAAAAAAACATGAAAATACAATGACAAGCAAGTCCTAATGTCAAGCTGGCTGCTTAGGTACTAGTACAGTACAGTTCAAATACAGATTATTTCAGTTAATCAAAATGCTGCACCTTAATGTTCATTTTATTATATTTTGTATTTATTTGAGTGAATATTCACAGTTTAATAATAATTTAAAAAATAAATATTTTTTTTAATGTTTTGTGATAATTTTTTCTGCTGTACCGAAAACGTACCGAACCGAACCGTGACCTAAAAACCGAGGTACGAACCGAACCGAAATGTTTGTGAACCGTTACACCCCTACAATCAATGTTAACTTGGAAAGCCACAATATTAATATTTTAACTCAATCACATAGGTGATATTATTGTGGCACATCAGTAAAGCCTTACATATAAATATATAAGGTGGCAGACGTAATTTAATGAATTTTAACTGAACAATAACTGAATGAGTTTGTTTCAATCTTAGACCAGCAGGGGAACCAAATCTATGAAGACTGCTGCAATAAGTACATTCATTAACTGTCTCATCGATGTTTGTCTGAATGAATATGATACTATTAACAATCATATTATTCCTATCAGCTGTCAATCCCTTTTATGATTCACATATTCATTTATTATTGAATAAACTATATTTTTTGGAGGAGTTAATGATGAATGTTCATCAAGATGCTTGCTCACCCTCCTTCAAATTTGAAAAACAAGTAATTATATCATTATTGATATACAGTTACAACCTTGACTTTACATCAGAAAGAACAAACATTAAAAAAGTGACTAACTGCATCAGTTAGGGTTACAAAAAAAACGTGTATTCAGCTAAAACATATACATCGCTGCAGTAAGTTATTATCCAGTGGAAAGTCCTTGTCTACTGGCCTGGTTAAATCAAAGTGGTTACTTTCTGTTGGCTGGGCAGTGTAGTTTTACACACCGTCTGATTTTACTTTCTCAGGACTTAATACAGTTTTTTGGGGGCAGACCCCCTCAAAGAAAAAAAATATACACACGCATACAAGGACATCATCTTAATAGTTTGTTATGCTCATCGAGTCATCCGTGAGCAGAGCATCAAGTTGGCATGTCTATTACAGCTGAATGCGGCGATTAATATTTTGTTCAGCAAAACGCCTCACAAACGTATTAAGATCCAAAGCTTTAGTGCGTTTTGATTCAATGCTGAGTACAGCCAAACTTGACATTCTCTTCTCTGTAATTGTAGATCGCAAATACCTCATTCCTTCCGTCTACTTGGGTCCGAAATGCTTCTCGATCATATTTCCAGTCTCGCGCCAGGGCCGGGGAGGGGTTACAAGACTCGCGTCTTGTGCTGCATTCACTTGCACTCGGACATTAGAGATTTTCTCTCATAAATGTCCGATGAGCCACAACTTTTCTTTCAAAACAAAGATGCCAACTGGGGTGGCAGCTGGGGTGGCAAGGCTATTGTTTAGGGTGGCAGTTGCCACCCCATGCCACCCCGGTAGATCCGCCCCTGGTGACCAGAGCAAATGTTTAACATTTTCTAATGCAGCACACAACATTGTTGCCAACTTAGCAACTGATCAGCAATTACCAATGTAACGTGTTACCTTTAACAACTATCCAAATGAAATGAACATCTCAGCTACATTCTCACAGACAATGAAGAGCCATGAATCCAAGAGTGTTGCTCTGCTAACTGAAGTCCCTGCTATAGTGAGTGAGAAATGTCTTGTAAACCAATCAACAGACAGACTGAGAGATGATCCTAAGAGATTATTAAAGAGTATCCTACCACTGTATTTTTTACAAAACGTCCAATCCCTCATAGTGTTGACACAACAAGATGTAGTCACAGTTCAGCAAAACAAGGCTTGCCTCTTCTTGTAGAACAATAACAAGGAAAATATTACTTAACGCCTATTGTAAACTTGGAGAAGAGTCTACGTTTTTCTTTATATGTGACGTCGTACAGTATTTACTCAAAACAATGTGTCTGTTCTTGTCTGTTATTATAAAGTAGGCCACTTGTACGATCAAATCATGTCAGTATCTTGGTTGATAGACCAGAGAAGCATGAATAATAACAAGAGTATTATATGGAATTACACAAAAACATCTGCTGAAGATTCCCCAGATGTGAAAAAACAACTTGTGTGTGAACAAAACATACAAATACATAGCAACAAAATTCCCACGAGATACAGAGACAAAAGGTATGCAGGGAAACAGAGAAAATAAGGCAAAAAGGCAGCAGAAATATGTCAGTGAATACAAATATTTCACTCTTGAGGAGACGAGTTGGAGAGAAAGGTTATCGTAAAAAGGGCAGAAAGGGAAAAAGAAAGTAAAGAAATGAAGGGACATTTGAAAAGTATTCTAGGTTTATCACTTAAGGCCCTGTCACACTGTCCCGAAATTGACACCCGATGGACACACGAATATGGAATTGTGAATTTCGCACGAAGATGGCCCCGAACCACACACGAAGGCAACATTTACATTACATTTAAGACATACAACTGCAATGAAAGTACCAAAAACAATTATGTTACAGTACTATGATACTGTACTGATATCTTCAGACTTTGTTCTTTACTTTATCCGTCGTTATATGTAGAAAATATTACGTTTTCTCCGTAATGTTGTTTCCATAACAACAACAACTTCCTGTCAACTGTCCTTCAAAATAATATATTATATCCTTTTTAGTTTCACAGAACACAAATTGGGTTATTTACATAATATATTTACATGATTTTGTTGTGCAATAAAACAACCCGATGGACACACGATAAAGGAAATGTTCAAATTCGGCTCTGATCGTAGCAACATCGGGCCATTCGTGAGGGCATCTTAAGCCTTCGTATGACCGCCGGTGGAGTTTCTCAGGCTCCGGCACCAACTTCGTGAGCGGTGGCAAAATCTTTGGCATGCCAAAAAATTGCCGAAGGACCTTGCGAAGGTTCATTTTCGTGTTGAATTCGTGTGTAAATGTTGCCCTTCGTAAGGCCATCGTGAGGGCATCTTGTTATCATCGGTGCCATCGGGCATTCGCCCCGATCAGAGTGAGGGTGAATGCACCGATGATAACACGAAGATGACACGATTTGACAAGATGCCCTCACGAGTGCCTTACGAAGGTGCCGCTCACGAAGTTGCTGCCGGAGCCTGAGAAACTCCACCGGCGGTCATACGATGGCTTAAGATGCCCTCACGAATGTCCCGATGTTGCTACGATCACAGCCGAATTTGAACATTTCCTTTATCGTGTGTCCATCGGGTGTCAATTTCGGGACAGTGTGACAGGGCCTTTATGGTTTGTTTTATATCTGTTTTGTTAAAAATTGTCTAACAAGCTAGAAAGTCAAACTCCTGTCCAAATGACGGTTACATCAAAATAAAGCACACTTAGCAAGAGTGACAGTTCTTTAAAAGACTGGAGTGGAGGAGTCCAACTCTTACATGACTTCTTGGAATCACAGAAATGACATCTAAATAATCAAAGCCAGCTGAAATAAACAGCATATTATAATTCATATTCTCATGAATAGGACAAACAAAGGGCAAGTGTTCAATCTGTTAATATTCATACAAAATTCTAATGACATTCATTTGTCAAAAGTCAATCTTCATAACACTGATTCTGGCGTCATTCAGACACGAGGAATGTAATAGACAATGAAGAGCCATGAATCCAAGAGTGTTGCTCTGCTAACTGAAGTCCCTGCTATAGTGAGTGAGAAATGTCTTGTAAACCAATCAACAGACAGACTGAGAGATGATCCTAAGAGATTATTAAAGAGTATCCTACCACTGTATTTTTTACAAAACGTCCAATCCCTCATAGTGTTGACACAACAAGATGTAGTCACAGTTCAGCAAAACAAGGCTTGCCTCTTCTTGTAGAACAATAACAAGGAAAATATTACTTAACGCCTATTGTAAACTTGGAGAAGAGTCTACGTTTTTCTTTATATGTGACGTCGTACAGTATTTACTCAAAACAATGTGTCTGTTCTTGTCTGCTATTATAAAGTAGGCCACTTGTACGATCAAATCATGTCAGTATCTTGGTTGATAGACCAGAGAAGCATGAATAATAACAAGAGTATTATATGGAATTACACAAAAACATCTGCTGAAGATTCCCCAGATGTGAAAAAACAACTTGTGTGTGAACAAAACATACAAATACATAGCAACAAAATTCCCACGAGATACAGAGACAAAAGGTATGCAGGGAAACAGAGAAAATAAGGCAAAAAGGCAGCAGAAATATGTCAGTGAATACAAATATTTCACTCTTGAGGAGACGAGTTGGAGAGAAAGGTTATCGTAAAAAGGGCAGAAAGGGAAAAAGAAAGTAAAGAAATGAAGGGTTCAGTGATAAATGGGTAAGAGTTACAGAGGTACAAATGCTTCTAAGTTGCACTTGAAATGTAACTGACAAAACAAGCTTGGCAGTTTGACCTTCACTCAGACATACACACATTTATCGCCCTTTTACAGTCAGGATCTGTTCAATTTAATAGGCAGGATGTTGTATTGACCTCCACAAGACCAGTCTTCAGTTTAACACGTAATACAATTAATGATCTTAAGCTAAATACTCTGTGACAATCTGACACTTCAGCTCCACTTTAATGAACAGACGTCTGTTGGATACAGAACAGCTAACTCTTTGACATATAGGAAACATATTTCATACAATATAATGCTTATACTGCTTGTGTTATCCCAAGACCAGCTTATATACATTCTATTTTCAAACATAAAGGGCATTAATTCCCCCTTTCTCGCCCTGAGGAGCTATTCGTCCTGGAGACAAGCTCCAAGCAGCTGGTCAGTGCTGAGAAGAGGGCAAGGCCGGTGGCAAAAACCTGGTCTCATCTAAGAGATCGTGAGCACTAAAGTACAAATTAAATCCTTCCAGCCCCTTCACCCCAAAAACTATCCAGCTGTGTAAATCCACAGAAAACACACAAACAGCCATGGCTCAAAATTGTTGACTGGGAAAATGTGACACAGTATAAGTAGTGATAGAACCAAAACATGAGGACCCCCCAGGGGCATAAATATGCGAGGACGATGAGACATAATACTTTTTAGATTACACTGATCCCTCACCGCCGCGCTGACTGCCAAAATAAACTTCCAGACCTCCCTGCATCAACGGGATGCACATATCATGCAACAGCCAGCATGAAACAAGCAAGCAAAAATAATTTAAACACAACTTTCATTTTAATGTCATCTATCGAACTGCAAAGTTCTGTGACACCAAATCGAGCCGTTGTCCTAAAGTTAGTTAGGAAGACTTTAGCTGTGGTCAATGTTAATGTTGGTTAACTTCAAAGTATTTCTCTATTTGACATCACATTTTTAGATGCTTCCTCTTGCTGCATTACCAAAAACAAACCCTCCCCCACAGCGAATGACATTCAACATGGTATTATTTAGTAAATTGACTTATTGACTTATCTTTTATACAAAGCACTTTACAATTAGCCTCACATACACCTATTCACATGCACAATTAGAGTTCAATGTATTGCACTATAACACATGCCTATGAACCTGCATCAAATGTTGACCATATAAATATTGTTTAAATTGCTCCATTCAGCATAAACATTTGACAGACAGGTTCTAAGATGCTTAATACCAATCGGTTACAATTTTACACAGGTTGTGCCTTTAAACACTTTTGTTTATTATTTCCATTGTTTGTCAGAATTACTGCTGCAACAATAATAAACATGCCAAAACTATGTAATATAGCAAGGTGAAGAGTCTCAGAAAAACATATATCGAACTGGATGGGGTCAAGAAGGCCGAGCATAGACTGACCATCTCCACAAACACACATAAAGCCTGTCCAAAGCAGGGCTATTGTAAGTGCTTTGTAATGTTGTCCTACATTGATGTCACAAGGTGAACATATCACACACATTTGCAGAAAATAATTCATACATTAACATGCTTTAGTCAACATTAGAAATAACATACAAAATTGTAAGGACTTCAATGAACGTACCTTTTTCTTCTCTTTCAGGTCATACAAGGCCATAGTGGCAAACATGGGCTCAATTTCAATCTCAAACCTATGAAGCCAAGAAGGAAAACGGAATTAGTCATTCAATAACGGCAAAAGAGACAAATATTTAACATTCTTGTACTATGGACTTTTCCCTACACTGTACTTTTCTTTCCTATTCCTGTAAATTATTGTTGTACCAAATGTATTACAGTAAGTGACAGTACAATGTTTGAACTGAACTGAGGGTTAAAAGATAGGGGGGGTGTTGCCAAACCACTTCGAGCTGAGCAATGAGTTCAACAAAAATATTTGGCAGTTTTATGGGTTTCAAGAAGTACGAGTGAGATGAAGAGTGAAAGGCAGAGAAACTATGTGTGTGTGTGTGTGTGTGTGTGTGTGTGTGTGTGTGTGTGTGTGTGTGTGTGTGTGTGTGTATGATAGAAAAAAAGTGAGTGAGACAAAATCCCATAGAGAAAGGGAGGGACGGTGTTTTCTGGAGAAGAACAACAGCATTTGCTCAGAACTCCTCCACCCTCCCACACTGCGCTGTCCGTCACATCAACTGCAAGCAGCTTTGAAACAACTACTCAAACATTTAAGTCATGGTCAGATTTGACACACAAGAATGTACTGTATGATAAATGCTACGCAAAAGGTCATTTTCATAAAAAGGGGGTGTTGGAATAATTTCCCTTTAAAACAGCTAACTGTTGATTCCTTGTCCAACTTAGGGCGGCTGTTTAAATCCCCCCTCCCACAGTGCTATGAAAATGTATGACCTACTTGATTGCCTGGCATCGGATCATGATGCGGTCTCCAGTGTGCTCTTTGGGGCAGTCAGGGAGGGGCCGGATCTCCACCGCATCTTCCTGGAACACAATAGCAGAGACATGTTTTAGAACTATTCAAAAAGAGTTATTACATTTGGACAAGCATTAGGATCTTAAGCAAGATGCACAGGTGCTTATGAATCGAGAGGAAGTTAAATGGAATGGAAAATAATTTGTCAAGTAATAACTGTTGGTGAAATATTTTCCAAGGCCCATAACTTTGACCCAGTTTATCAGTTCAAACTGTCCTGACTGAGCACACGCACCTCGTAACCTTGGCTGCTGTGCTCTCAGTATTCTGTCTCCCTGTTCCTGCCTGTTGGCGTCAGCTGATAGAGGTGTTATGATTCTATGAAGTTACTTCAAATTGTCCATATGGATGCGCCAAAGCTCAAAGTGATGTCTTCATATAGCATATTTGAGCTACAGTCTTAAATCAAAAGACATTATGTGTATTAGCACAGCGGTTTGCGATTTTTGCTTATAAAACACTTTTTATGAAAAAATAGTTTCAATTTTCTAATTTAACATGAGGTTGTAATGTTGTTAATATTTCACTTGTTTCACATTTGGGGAATAAAACCACACTAAGAGAAGAGTTTTATGATTTAAGGGACTCATTTTATATTAAAGCATAATGAATCACAAAAAAAACACAGACCCACCGGCTGTGTTTTTGGTACGACAGGAACCAACACTAGCCCACACATTCCCATATGCATGCATGCACTGGTTTGTTACAGCATGTGAGTACCCACCTCGTCGGCGGGGGGGGTACAGAGCAAACAGCTCAGAGTGTCTGTTGCTCTGCCGGGCCTCCTGGTTGAAGCGGTCCAGCTCCTCATGGCTGCTGAAGGCTAGCAGCCCCTCCACCCTCTGGTCCGGGGTCAAACACCGCAAGTTAAAGTCGGAGGAGGTCAGTGTGCGACCAGAGTCATCACTCAGCCCCGCTAGTGTGGGGGACTTGACCTGGGGCAAAACAGAAAGAAAGGGGTAAAGGGTTGTATTCTCTTTCGAGAATATAAAGAGAATAGGGTGGGGGTTGACATTGAGAGGGAAAGATGGGGGCAATGGGGACAGACAAAGGATAAGCAAAATAAGGGGGTATTAAGGCAAAATATCCAGAAGGATTTAATTAAGAGAGACATCAAAGAAAATGGGTGCAGGGTAAGGAATACTATATAAATGGATTTTTGGGCAAAGCCTGTTTTTCCTCCATTTAAACAATCTTATTTTAATTATTGGAGTAAACTGAAAAAAGGGACCAATACCTGCCAATCCCATTGTCCTTTTCCCACATGGCTTAAAATCTTCCAACCTTCTCCCATTATTTGATTACATTCAATGTTCAAAACAACTAAATGTAATTCCAGCACTTTTCCTGAAACATTAAACATGCAGGCTCCATAGTATGCTCTCAGCAGACTTAACAAACAGCTAATAGGCGTTTAGACTGTCTAGACAGTTGGCCTAGAGACAATGACAGTCTCTTGTGTTTTGCCTGATCAAGGCTTACTTAATGCAGGGAACACACATCACATACTAATGTTCATGTTCTCGCTATGCTCCAGAGAGTAAAGTGATATTTAAAAACAATTCAGCAGTTGCTTCCCTTATTAGCTGAAAAATAATAAAATGTCCTTGCTGTGTTTTCATTATGATATACATAACAACAAACACAGTGCAGGAAATATGGCCATTTAATTTTGACATACAACACTATATGGAATTACTCAGATTGAGCTACAGGGCAGGGCATAACCTCACTGATCCTATGCCTCATCCTGCTTGTCTCTTTCATTCCCATCATCCATCAGTCTCACATCCTAGCTCTTAAACCACAGGCAAGGACTAACCATCTTCCACCCTGGTGGAGCTTCATCCTAGCTTCATCCTAGGGCTCCAAAGGACCATCACATGAGATTATTGTGAAAACAGACTGGACCACAGAAGAGACCCAATAAGCACTGAGGGACAATAGTGCTGTTCTTCCCCTCACTGTCACTTTCTGGCATGCAGCTCATGGGAAGCCCGCAGCAGTAATAAGGGTCTTTTGGTTTGGGTAATTAACCAGAATTGAAAAGGATGGGGGTACAGGAGGGGGCTGGTGAGGCTGGGTGGTGGTGAGGAATGGCTGGGAGTGGGTGCTGACTGGGACTTGGATTGGCTGGGACTGCTCGATGCTGGGAGCAATAGATTTAGCCAATTTGAGACAAAAGAGCTAGAGAGAGAGAGAGGGAAGTGAGGTAGGATGGGAACTTGGCTCGAAATAATGTCAGTCGACTACTGAGGCAGGTATCCGTAATGAAAGTAGAGGAATGAGGCACACAGACAAAAGCTACTTATATGAAAACGGTGCAGTGTATAAAGAAACAAATACCACATATTTAACCACAACCTCTCACAGATTGTCTAGCTTAACACAAAGAGGGGATGAGAGTTCGTGGTTGATATTCAAATTTAGATCTGAGTGAACTTGAAAGATCCTAGCCATAGTGCATAGAGTGATAGGAATAACAAAATGCTGTTTTGTGCACTATTGAAGCGCCCCCCACCCCAGTTTCCCACTCCTCCCTCACATTTCACAGCCAGTGTTGTCGTTTCTCTGAGGCCTTGATCAGTATGTACTGCCATACTGCTCTCACTTAATGTCCTTAGAAAATCTAGTATAGAGCAAAAGACAATAGACTATTTAAGTGACAGAGGTGTAATAGCTTGGCTTTCACCTACCAGCACTTGCAAAGTTCATTATTAAAGTGTTGAACCTTACTGTTTTATTTGTTAATATTTTATGTGGTATGCATCTTAACTCTTATTTTCAACCAATTTACAAAAAAGGGGAAAACTATTCTTATATAGGAGTATAGGTGCTGGTAGGGTAACCACTGCTAGCACTAGCTTCACATATGAGTGAATGTTATAAGGCAAACGTTTTCTATGCATTAAAAAGGGTATTTTTCAAAATGTAAATCTACTTCTCTACAATTGGACTCTTCAAATCTATAAAGATAATATTATAGCTACTAAGCTGTAAGAGAACTGTAATATTTTCTTTTGTTTGTTCTTACTTGAATTAAATCTACTCGGGTGATTTCATGCCTCACTGTTAACAACAAGCACATACTGTATAGAAAGATCTTATAAAACAGTACTCATACATAGTAGCAGACTGACACAACAGCAGCAAGACCGGTCTTTAGAAATGTTGAGGACAAAAGTGACAGAAGAAGCAAAGTGAGGAATGGTTTCAATGTGGCAACGCTGCACGCCACACCGCACAAGACCAGCTCTGAAGAGGGCAACACTTCTTCTTTATTAGGTAGCAAACAGTCAGAATGTAACTGTGTGTTTGCTTTGTTTGTGCTTCTTACTGGCTTCGGTTGGTTGTCTGATGGCTCCACGTCGGACTCAAAGGTTTGTTTCCGAAGGAGTTTGTGTAGACCTTCCCGCTCCGAATACGCACTCCAGCCATCGCCCTGGCACCTTCACAAACACAACACACAAACACCAGGTCAAAGAACCAGACAGCTGAACACATGTAAAAAACAACATGCATGTTACAGCTGATACACCTCTGCACTTCTAATCATACCAGATAACAACAAAAGCAGAAGCCTTACGCAACACAGTCACAGCGTGTGTGTGTGTATTGCATGCAAGTGTTTGAGTGGGAGAGAGAGAGCGAGCACTACAATGTATCAGACAGGCGAGCCCAGTGTTTAATCTTTATCAGGCTCTCTCAGGCCTTGTGTTTCCTGTTTCACGGACACATTCAACTTTTGAAGCAGTTGGCACCTGTTGCAGTGTGACAGCTAAGATACCGGCGTGGGCATCTTTATGCGATTTTGGTGATCTTAGTTTAAAAATACATCAGCTTGGAGTACATCTTGGAGTACTATTTCTAAATTGTATACTCCAAATATAGATCAACCTTTGTAATTTTAGGGTTTCTATGTGAAACCAAACGGCATGTAAAGCAGCTGCTCTTCTGAGAGTCCTAAAAACTCACTCTGTAACTGTTGTGTTTATTCAGAGCAAAATGTACCTTCTCGAGACCAGAAGCCACGGCTGAATGTAACTTTTGACGCAGTCTCTCACATGAGGATCCAACTCCAGTCTAAGAAGAGAAGGACAAGCAGGATAAGAAGACACACATTATCATGCAGACACAAGGGCAAACATTCGTAACGAAAATCTTTGAATTCCTCCTCTATCTTAATCTGTACTCATGGTCAAGGTGCGGGACAAGTGAATGCTCAGAATAAGCTAAGGGACAGCAGAATAACTTCACACTGACAACACTGAAGGCATTTACAAAATGCCTCATCTGAGATTGTAACTTCTTCTTATTCTGCAAATTCATATATTCTCCTAAAAACTTAGTGGACATAATTTGTACACCTGATGTATGTCAAATAACAAAATCAGTTTAGAAGATTTCAACTTTCTTTATCTATGCTTCTGATCCTTTTCCCTATTTCGTTATTCCTAATGAAGTAACTTTTATGCATCTTTCTGTTCATGTTTTTGCCAGGAAGCTCGCTATCACTGAGCTTTCAAGTTGGTAGCTGTACAGTTTGAAGATGTCAGACATCCTGTGACTCACCCATCTTCAGGGACAGAGTGTCTCGCAGTGCGGCACTCCTTCTCCACCTGATCCACCTTCAGGTCATCCTCAGGGAAGTCTCCAAGTTCCTGCATCAGGGTAGAGTCTCCACTCTTTAGCTGTGACATCAGGAATTCCTCCAGGTCTAAGGGCTCCACTGC
>NW_022990947.1:1966098-2070231 GCF_902827175.1 Gymnodraco acuticeps
TGCATAAAAAATACATTTGCATTTTTACGTTATTGGGTCAAATAATCCTCACATTGCGTACTTTCCTTTCAGAAACCTGCCTGCAGCTGATGGTACATGATAGCATGCAAATAACAGATAATGCTAGGTGACTGAACATACCGTATACTGTATCATGTGACAAATACCTACTGGACAAGAATAACTTCATTCAAAAGCCAATGAATCTCTTGAAAGCTCACCACAGTTAGGTACACCGAGGCCGAAGCGTTGGAGCTGGTTCGGCTGTGTTGAGAAACATTGTTCCCTCCGAAGTGTCGTCTGATCTCAGCAGAAGAGTGTCTGGAAAAAACATGGGAACAACACATACAGATACATAAGGGGTTGTGTTCAGGAGGCAGATGATACTAGTTGCTACACCAGGATGACATAGTTGTGGGGTTTAAACTGTATTACTTCTAAACATCTACAACCTCATGTAAAACCTTTTATATAATTCCACAGACATGCACACAGTGTATCTTAATGAGAGATGCAACACTAATTCCACCATTGTTACGACTCTGATTAGTTTAAATTGGTCTGTCATGGTAATTGCATTCAAACTGTTGTTCGCTTCTACAGAAGCAAATCTCTGCTCAGTACGTAAAGGCTTTGTGATGCTGGCAGCCATACAGGCAGTGGAATAAATATGGTGTCGTGATTTAAGGGTCAGACTGAGCAGGAAATCAACATGACATAGGAATGGAGCAGTATTCAAATATATTGGGTAGTTGGGTGTGTGGGTATGTGTGTGTGTGTGTGTGTGTGTGTGTGTGTGTGTGTGTGTGTGTGTGTATGTGTGGGTATGTGTGTGTGTGTGTGTGTGTGTGTGTGTGGCCCTATTCAAAAAGAAGGGAACAGAGGATGACAAGAACAAAGCCAGAGTCTCAATTTGTTGCCCACATTTCATCTCAGTGCTAAATTGAGCTAGTACACTGTCTTTCTTTGTAAATAATCTACCATATCATTTCAGCCGGACCAAACTCTACACAATGACTGCTTTATTTTCTGCTGTTGAATGATGAAAGGCTAGTTTTGTGTGTATAAGCATGAGTATGTGTGTTTGCCATTTGTGTCTGTATGCTTTAGTTTGTGTGTCATTAAAATTGCTCATATTTGTATTTCCGCATGTGAGAATGTCAAAAACAGTTCACTGTAACATTGCCACGCAGGGGAGAGTTACAGGGCAGAGACTTAAGTAAGTGGGTCACATTCCCCAGCGCTTCCCCTGTGGTCAATCTCATGGGTTCATTAAGTCCCCAAAGCCATTGTTACGACAGCCCTGTTACTAATTACCACCACAAACCATAAACGCTAGTACAAGGGAGGAATACCATCCCAGCATGTCTGAACCAATGAGGTGGCATGAAGCATGTAAAGCAGGGGTGTCAAACTCAATTTCATCGCGGGCCACATTCGCATAAAGGTTGCACTCAAAGGGTTGTAACTATATAAATATATAATATATATATATATATATAAAATAATGTATTATATGACATTATTGCCTCTGAATTGGATTATTATCGGATAGGATAATAACTTAGTCATTAACTACGTCTGAAAGCAGAAGTCCAGGGCAAATAATTGCAAGTCTCTTCAGTGCGCATGTCACAAAACGAGATGCATTGTGGGACATGTAGTTTATGGGCAACCTGCTTCTGTAAAGTGGCATGTAACCGTATAATAACCGTATTATATTCTTTGCTAGCTCTTGCGGGGCCACATAAAATGAAGTTGCGGGCCGGATTTGGCCCCCGGGCCTTGAGTTTGAGACCCCTGATGTAAAGTCTGTAGAACAGCTTAATGAAAACCTCTGAAAACTCATATCATGTGTGTTATGAAGAAACACAAAATCACCAAAGCAGGTGCTTTTTGGAAATTACAGTTCAATCTAAAAGACAATAATGAAGAATACAACACTCTCTGACATTCATGCACATTTTCTTTAACAGGATTCCCTCTCTCCCTCCTGTCAATCCCATAACATGCTGAGTCAACACAATAACTGAATGCCAGAAGAGGTTATGGCATGGGTGGGAGAGTATACACATTTACACAAAGAGCAAGGTCCAGAAGCAGCACAATTGTGTTTACATACGTACATAGCTGCTTCATTGTATATATTGTTGCATCATTGTTGTCAATGATGCAACAATATATACAGAAATGCAGAACAATTCTAACGTGTGCAAAAGCTACTGTTACTACATCATTCTCCATATAATTAACCGTAATTAAGTAGTCGACTGCTGGATGAAGGAGTGGCACAAGTGTACACATATCCAGTACACTCACACAGCACATCATTAACACCCAATTGTTACAGAGATGTCTAAAAGGGATGTGCTTAGTAACGCTTAGTAAGGCAATGTGTCAAATCACATAAGCCTGTGGAGATTAAAGAGGCTGTAGGTAAGGAACTAAAGCCCAAGAAAGCTTTAGGTCAACACAAAGAATGACACTCCTCACAGCTCCACCTCAGCAGGTATCTGGGGAGGAGTTATCGACAGGCCAGAAGTCTGACTTCTGTCTCAGATTCCCGTTTGGTCAGATTAGTTTTAGAATTTCTCACTTTGATTTGAGAATGGCTACTGCTGGGATGTATATATATATGATGATATACACTGCTGCATACAAGAATGCCTTTTCTTGCTTGAGCTCATATTGTCTGGTGGGTTTATTGTACTTGTACCCAAGGCAATTTAAACCCTGTAAAACTTTCTTATAACTTTACTTCAAAAGAAACAGGCCCTACCCTGTGTGTAGACAAAACCCACAGCCACTTCACCACTAATAAGTGCCCTCCCTCTTTATCTTTCATTGCCACTAGAAAGACAAAGCTCAAAGCGTCATAAATACCAACACATACTACAGAATGTTTATATTAAGGGATGTTTGAATACACACATGCATCCACATTCTGACTGCTTAAAGGTGGGGTAGGTAATTTAGGAGAAATCAGCTCGAGTGCGCTAGAATTTGAAAATACACAGCCGGAAAAAATCTGCTACTTCCTTACAGAGCCCCTCCTCCAACACACACGAACGCGCACCAATGATATTTTGTATGGATTTTTTGTCAAAGCACTTAAGATATTCATTGCTATCGGGATGTTAAGAGCATTCCATGCAATATAACAAAAAGTGTATCTCGAGCCGGTTTCTCAAACTTACCCCACCTTTAACAGCACTAATAGAGAAACAGCTTGTCACAGCACACTACATCTGTCATTCTCCTTAAAATGCCCCTGCCTCTGTGTTTTTGGTTACATAAAACCAAAGCGGCTTCCGTCATAAAAACAAAGGAAGAGCTTTGGATGTTGGTGATTCTGATGAAATAATAGAAAAAGCAGTTTCTTTCATAAGCCTTGAATAAGACCAAACAAGTCAACATTTCTTGAAATGGATCAACCCAACATACTTTAAATAATAATTAATATTTGACAGTCAACAAATCCTACAGTGCTTTTGCAGAGAGACTACATAAGTCAAGGTCATTGGTTAATACATGTCAAGAAGACTGAATAGGAAAGGTTCAGTGGAAATGAGTATTACAATATTGTTTAAAAACAGATCTGATTCAGTCTGTAAAAGCAGCTGGTAATGAAGTTGACTGCATTGCTCTTGAAAGCAGCCTCAGGTCTGTGTGACTCATCAAGGCACTGGGATTAGGATCTGACATCTCTGAGAATGACCATAGTGGCTTCCCCCATGAGGCATGTTGCTCAACACCAGCGTGAGGATGATAAATAAAATGTGATCAGACCCAGCAACAGTAAATCAGTGTAGGCTGCAACTTTAAGCTAACTGCACAAATATTACATGTTTCATCCTGAATCCCAAACATATTAAATGTACGATTCTAATTAAGGGAAATGTGTGCATTTCAAAATACTGTTTGTCACTATAACATGCTTCAAGGCCTGGGGATCAATGTGAAGCTCTGAAAATCTATTGCAAAATGTTCTCTGACATTTATATTGAAGTTATCGAGCCAGCATTCATCAGTTTGAATACACGCTTGATGCAAATGACTACCATTTTCCTTGTCTTTTTTGATTAAATATAATTAGAATAGGTAATCAACACTGATGAGGACTGCACTCTTTAAACAGCTGCTACCAGGAAATCCCTACCGACAGCAGACTCCACTAATATCCTGTTGTCTGTATGCATAAGAGCCCAACATAATTCATAACATGAATATCAATTGCAGCAAATACAGCATTGCTTTGTCATGTCGAAACTATTGCTACAACTAACGATTAAATCTGTCACACAGTGCTAATTAGATCATCCTGATCAGACAACATTGTCTCTTATTCAAAGGCAAAGAGGAAGGCTAGAAGGCCAAATATGTTTTTTGTTCATTATAATTTGGGATGAAGTGTCTTGCCCAGGGACACAACGACATGCTGACTACAGTGGGGTTTGAACCTGTGACCCCCTGATCCGAACACCTACGGACAACCCACTACGCCACACGCCCCCAGGTTGCTTTGTAAGACCCTACCACTTCATGTTTTTATGAGACGTTAAACATACCTCTAATCTGTCAGCAATCCTTTAGACTTGTTAGAGAATCATTTAATTGAATATCATCAGCTGCCAAACAGCTGTTTCATGTTCCTTAGACATTACAATGATACACTGCAGCATGCTAAAGAAGTATTGTTTTAAAGGTCTCCCAGCCAGGAAGGGTCAATGTGGCTTCGAGATATAAAACCTTTTATCATCCCCTCCCTATAGAGAGTGGCTGACACGTCATGCTGTCTATGGCAGGCCTGCACTTGCTGTGTGTGCATATGGTTTGTTCCTTTCAGCATTTCTCAAATAATTGTCCAAGCAGTATTCAAATTGAATTCAGCTCTAAAACCGCAGTGGCATTCTTCTCATGGCTATATTTCTGATTAATAGTACCCCCCAGATAACAAGATCTATAATTGTACTCATGATTATCGGTATTTATACCTCATGACGCAACACCTTGCCCGCATGCTGCTCAGCCATGCAGTCTACAATTATCCTGAGTACCATCATTATTAGTGGGCGGCTCCTTTAACTTCTGCTCTCCCCCATATGTCCTTAATCCCTCAGCTGAGCCAAAACGAAACACAGGAAAACAGAAAGTGGTGTGGTGTTCATGAAAAGAGGAAGAAGACCAAAGGGATGCCCCCACAGCGTGTCTCATACTATCATATGTCTCCAGACGTAATGGGTCTTACTGCTATCAGCACCATCACGGCTTCCTGTCAAAGGGAGGCACGCACAAACACAGAAGTCATTTAGCAGGACTCAGGTCAGAGGTGGCTTCATGCCAGAAAAAAGTGACACAACTTGAAACAACTTCTAGCTGAGTTTGAATGCTTTAACCCTGATTCATTAAACGTTTTTTTAGTAAGCTATACGTCTTTTGACACCCAACAGGCCCCATCACTAGATGGCCCACCAACAGCCATGAGGGTTAACAGATGTCATTAACCAGAGCCCACAGGAAATCAGATGTAACTCAATCTGGATCCCTCTGGCTCTTAGGGGTATTGAACGACAGAGGCCCCACGTCCACAGCTGTCCTCACACCTGCTATATGCTAGGACGCAATCACTGCGCTACCTTTTTTACTGACATATTCTCACACATCTTCTCCATTCCTCTTTTTGGGTGCTTATGAAGAAACACACATTTCATGATATAAAACTGCCATGAGCTACAAAAAAAGTGAAGCGAAACCCAGAGCGACTAATTGTCCACAGTGTGCAGGATCTCCTTCACACTCCATCCTCATAGAAAGATCGAGAGACAAACTCTTCATGAGCACATAACGAATATATAGGGCTGGATATAACAACGTGTCACTGTCATTATTAACCCTGAAGCAGCAACACCTATACAAATATGAGATGAGTGTGTGGTGTGTCCAGGTTTCCTGGCCTTCAACATATTGTATACTTCTATTTCAAACTGTTGAAATGTTCCTCTTTTTCTGTGTGAGGGTTTTGTTGTGTCTGTTGCCATGATTATAGGTTATTTCTATCCATGAAGTAATGTTTAAAATAGTCTGACTAATGCGTGTATTCATGAGTTTTCAAACTACATAAATTGGGGCATATAGTGGCCTATAAGGCAAGGCAGGCAAGGCCATTTTATTTATATAGCACTTTTCAGCACGTGGCGATTCAAAGTGCTTTACAGATTAAAAGCAAACAACATTTAAGAACAAATACAGCACAAATACATTATTAAAAAGGCATTTAAAAACAGGCATAATAAGCAAAGGTAATGAAATAAATAAAATAAAATATAGGTAGACGCTGACCATGACATCATAACAGAACACGGGTTGGGCCAAGTGTTGCACATAATCCTTCCTCTCTCTCATCATCATTTACTGTCACCTGTCAACTGTCCACCATAAAAAGGTTAAAATGATTACTCTGATAGTATTGACTGTGTGATCATTTCTATAGCTTGCACTACCTTATACTTATGTTGCTACTGCTTAGTCAATATACAACTGTTTTTTCTCCCTACAACTAAAAACAGAAGAATCACTGTCAACAGAGTGAACTACGTCTGTTGCATCATCACTTACTGGCTTTGCTGCTACGCACTTTGCAGCCACTCATTCCACAACATCATGCTTTGCTACAGCACAGCATTTTCTAACCAGCCCGTCTGCTGTCTCATCACTGGATTCAGGCTGTGACCCAAGATCCTCACATCCCTCAGCAGCTGAGCTCAGCTCTGCACAGCAAGAGGATCCATGATTTCTCCATAAGAGTCAAGTGCGTTCACTTTGTCGTTGTTCTGGATATGTTATTTTCCAAGAAAAAACAATTGAATGTGTTGAACTAGAGCTGAAATGATCAGACAGCTATTTAGATTTAAAGGTAAAGTTGTACGTTTTTCAGAAGAAACGCTTGACATGTGCTTGATTCAGCTTTTCAATTGTGAGGATTTGCTCTGTTTGGTATCGTTCAATTGTTTTGGTCCTACAACAACTACAAAAAACAACTATTAAATATATGTAATAGTTGTTGTAGGACCAAAACAATTGACAATGTCAGCTTGAGAACTGTAATAATGTGGTTGGTAGTCTTCAGTGTATTTATAGATCTTATAGTAAAAACAATTAATAAAGAGAATAGCAAAAAGATTCATCAATAATTGTCTATACTTGCATCGTTACAAACCTTTAACAGTGATCGTTCAAACTCATAATGCAAAAAAAACTATTATTTTTCATTCCAAATACAAAGGTTAAGTTAGTACACTTGTGAGGGTGTGTTGCTGCAGAAACAAGGAAACATATTTTTGGTAAAGAGTGGTTTAGAGATATTATCAAATGGTGATTAAAACGGTGCTTCCTTCAAATACAAGATGTTCAAGACATCAAGTTTGACCAGTCAGCCCTGGGGAAGCTTTATTTGCCTGTGCAGCAAAATCATAGGAAGTATTGTATTTGTTTGAATGACTTGTACTACAGAGGAGTCATGGTACACAATAGACTTCCATGTACATACTTCCTCCACACCTGGCCAGTGTCACAGCAGGAACTATGACCACATCGCTTCTTATAGCAGCTCTAAGGGCTAGTTAGACCTTTCACACCACAGGAAATGACCATTATAGAAACACTAGATACAGATTCGTCATCGTCATGAGGAGGAAAGGACTGATAAAATACAGATGCATTCAGGCTGGATCATATGGCTGCCACAAGCACCATAAGTTAACTATACTCTGTATTTATTTTTGAGATAAAGTTGGAAACAAGTTGGAAGTTAACTATCCTGTAGGCTGCCTTTTTTCCGGGACAATGTGAACTAACCTGCCGCATTAACATTCACAACATGTGGCTGCCTGCTCCCCTGTGGAATCCCCTCCGACTGTCAGGACCGAGCTCCCTCCCTCCTATCTCTCCGGGGAGGCACCAAGAGTTCACATTCACTCCTGAAACTCAACCTGATACTAAAACCACTGGAGCTAAGCTACGGGACGTGTTTACCTGTTGATTTTTAGAGCAAAAGCTCTCCGGTCTGCGCTATTCATTGAAGCCATGTGAGTGTGAAGTCCGGTTCTGCTGGCTCCGGTGTGTTCCCGCGGTCAGCCCGCCTCGCTGTCACCGACGCGCCGCTCCTTCTCCTCGCTACAGATCCACTGTCATGTCAACACTCATGTTGCTAGCGCCGCGCAGCTTTCCTGGGTGTAAACTTCCGCATTTGATTTGAGCCATCCCGTGGAGAGAGAGAGAGAGAGAGAGAGAAAGAGAGATAGGGAGGGCGGGAGAGAGGGGGGAGGGAGGGGATGATGGGACAGTCTGGATGAGACACGCGCGCTCCCTCGCTGCCGAGTTAAGCTTTTCGGTTTATGGAGCAGGCTTCTTCTCTATCTCCCTCTCTGGGGTGTTAGTAGGCTTAGTAAGAGGAACTTTCAGAGGTGGGAGAAGTTCTATCTTGTACTTAAGTAAAGGTAGAAGTACCAGAATGTAGGAATAGCCTACTCTGTTACAAGTAAAAGTCCTGCATTCAAAATGTTACTCAAGCTAAAGTACAACAATATTACCATACAAATATACTTAAAGTACTCATTATGCAAATTGGCCCATTTCAGGATAATATATTATATGTTTTGATTATAATTATTGATGCATTCATGTGTTTATCAAAGGTGCAACTAACTTTAATTACTTTGTATGCTGCAGGGTACTAAAGTCTAAAGTCTTATTAATGTGTACAGTATGTTACATTGTTAATAAGAAAGCCTAATGTGCAAAGTAACCAAAGGTATTTAACAAATGTAAGTTGAGTAAAAGTACACTATTTACCTCTGAATTGTAGTGGTGTAGAAGTAGAAAGTAGCAAAAATAAAAAGGTAAAGTACAAGTCTCTCAAAATTGTACTTAAGTACAGAACTTGCGTAAATGTACTTAGCTACTTTACACCACTGGGAACTAAATATAGTTTCTGACCAGTAAAAATGAAATGACATAATAGGCCTAGTAGAGGAGAATGGGAAAATAATTTGTTTAAAAGTCCAAAAAAAGCAACAAATGTCTTCGCTGCAAAATCAATCTGGGTAATAAATGTACCCTGCTGCCCTGCTGAAAAAAACCGTTTAGACCAATTTAGCTGGTCAGCCAGTAGATATTAGGCTGGCCAGGATGGCTGGTTTAGCTGGTGCACCAGCTAAACCAGCCATCCTGGCCAGCTAAAAAAACAGCATATACCAGCATAGTATGCTGGTATGCTTGGCTGGTCACCAACATCCATCTATCACCAGCTTATGTTTAATAATAGTATTAAATACCATGCTGGAAGCTTACCCGCGGATTCCAGGTGACCAGCATACATTGTTTAAATACTGGTATGATTATTTAAACCAGAGAACATAAATATATTACAAAGATTAATTGTGTCATGTATTCTGGTATCTACCAAAATAAAGACATTGTATAGTGTTCATAACAGTATTCAATTTAATAAATAGCTAGTTAATATAATAAAATACACAGTAACAATACAATACTTGTACAAATAACAACCAACCTGCAAATCAACCTATACATCAAAAATAAATATATTATCTAAAACAGGTGCATTTGATTTAAAATTAAAGCAATAAACAGAATTCAATATTTAAATGGAAACAAAAACAGTAACACTATGTATGCTAAGAAAAAGGCAACAAAGAAAATGTTTTTTGTTTTTCCTTGTTCATGTCCATGTTTCCCGTTGTGTAGCGTCCAGCCTTTCCCAATCTGGCCTGCATTTATGTCTGCTGAAGCCACTTCTTGAAGCAAACTGACAATAAATGTACAGATATAAGTAACATTTGGGCTGCTGTGGTTGCCAGAACTTGACCGTTAAAGTATGGTAAAATACATTACAAATTTCAGTTGGTTGGCATAGATGTTACAGTCAACAATTGCTTATGGTGAATTACAATGGCAAAAACAAATAGAGCTAGTTTACACGGTGCAGCTGTATTATCTGGGAAATAGAAGAATCGGATCAGGATTCGGTATTGGCAGACAATCAATATCAAATGAATCGGATCATTATTAGCATCAGCACTTGATCTCTTACCTCTAATAAGCCTTGGTAGAACTAGTGTCCGAGTCATAGGGTCCAGAACTGAAGACATGTGGAACAGAGTCCCATACAGGCATGGTTCCATGTACAGGAAACTGGAACTTTGAACAGGTGTTTTCATCTTTTCTGCCTGAAGATTCACAAGTTCTTGATCAGGTGTTTGATGTGGGCTGGCATGATCCTTTCTGCAGTGATGAATAAAGAAAACAAAGAAAACATGATGGTAACAACAATAATATTAGTATAACTATTTATATAGCACTTACACAATTGCAAAGTGATTCTCAAAACAAAAATAAAGAACAAAATAATATTAACAATAAAAAAAAATTATTATCGGAATTTTAAGAGACAAAGACATTATAAACATTCTAAGAGGCCGACTACAAAAGGTAGACTCAATGGCTCTTGATGACATCAATGAGCAGTCCCAATAGATGCTGTTGTATAAAAAGAAATAGAATAGGTCCAGATTTCTTCTATTTTGTGTTGGATGATTTGTTTTATTGCTGCAGTCTGTAGTCCCCACATGCTTCAAACACCACCGTTCCTGTCCCCAAAAAAACAATAATGACCAGTCTCAATGACTACCGCCCAGTAGCACTCACCTCCATCATTATGAAGTGCTTTGAGCGGTTAGTCAAAACCTTCATCACCTCCTCCCTCCCTCACCGCCCGGCACGTTCATGTGACGTGTTCAGTACTACATGAGTTTTACCTTTACCCATGGATGCACAATAAGAACGGATTATATGATTATATGAATACTGTAGCGACCCTGCATAGGATGTCCAGGGTGTCACTCAGGCATCCCCCGTCTCTCTGCCAATCATAGAGCTGCACAGTGATGCTAGTTGAGGTGCGGTCTTGTGGTTGGGGGAGCGGACGGGGGAGGGCGGGGAGTTGTGACGTAGACACTGCTATATATATATGTGTAGGGGTAGGAGTTAGGTTAGAGTGAGGTTGAACCCACAAGTGTACATGTACCTGTGATCATCTGTTGTCAAACAAGAGTTATTAAAGCCTAATAACGAGATGCCTGTTTCCGACTCACCTTGTGAACGTTACATTGGTGTCAGAAGTGACTTTTCGAACGGAGGACGTCTATCCTGACGGGAGTCCTTAACTGCGTCACGGAGCTAGCCGGGAAGCTAGCGGAGATGGAAAAGTTCAGCAAGATGGGAGTGAAGCAGGAAAGTAGTAATGAAGAGGAAGATGGAGCATGCGGGTGGTCGAAGGACATGAGTAGAGAGTTCATGAGTGCACGGGAGGCGAGAGAGCGCCTGAGAGAGTCGGCGGTGAAGATGGCTAGAGACGCGGGAATGTCGCGGTCTTCAGCGAAATTTCGCGCCATTTCCAAGCTGGATGTAAACAACAATGGCGGCGCCCATCAACCAGCAGCAGCAGCCGCCGGGTCCGTGAAAACACCCAAATACTCGGGTAAGGCAGACTGGGAGGATTTCCATGCCCAATTTGAAATACTTGCACATGCCGGGGGGTGGTCAATAGAGACTAAAGCACTACAGCTAGCTTTGTGCCTCACAGACGAGGCTCTTTCATGTCTGCTACTGCTTAGCCCTGTGGACAGACTCAGCTATGAAGCGTTAGCAGGGGCTTTGAAGAGGCGGTTTGGACAGTGTTTCCCGCCAGAGCTGCTCCGGAACGAGTTGAGTAACCGCTGTAGGGAGTGTGGAGAGACGCTGCGTGCGTTGGCTAACAACGTGGAGAGCCTGACGCGGCGGGCGTATGCACACATGCCACCCGGAGTGCAGAGTGAGCTGGCACGTGATCAATTCATCAGGGCTCTCCGCCCTGCGGACTTGAGGGTCGAGGTACAGCTGCAGCATCCACAGTCCTTGCAGGCGGCCTTGGAGATGGCTGTGGAGAGAGAGAAGTGTGGAGTGGAGCTGCTAGGAGCAGCGGAGTGCCGGCTGTGAGGAGCTGCAGGGAGGAGGAGAAGCCTGCATGGGTTACCGAGATGACGGAAATGATAAGGGCTGTTTCTCTGCAGCCAACACACAGACCAAGTACCAGGGTCTGCTGGGGGTGTGGTCAGCCAGGACATTTGGCCAGAGACTTCCCCAAGGCACCCCGGGCCCAGGGAAACGGAGAATAAAGGAGAATATGTGGAACCAAGCCCAAAGACTCCCCAACCAAACCACAGCTCTATTGCCACCGACTCAGACATCCAAGGAAGGAGCCCGACAGCACAGCCGGGGGAGCCAGACTCTACGCTCTCCTGAAGAAGATGACAGCACAGGCGTGGAGCCTGTCGTCGCGGTGGGCCGCGCTGGTGGGGACTCCCGGCTATGTCCCTGTCGATGTGGAAGGGGTGCACTGGTGGACACAGGCTCTACAGTGACCCTGGTGAGAGCAGATGTGTTGCCCAGTGGGACTATGTTCGAGCCGACATCGGTGCGTCTACGCACAGTCACAGGAGAGTTGGCGGCTATGAAAGGAAGAGGCGTGCTGTCTGTGTCGGTGGGGGGAGTTGAAGTGCGGCACCCCGTGTGGATAACGGATGTACAGGACCCGTGTATTCAGGGTTTGGACTTTTTGAAGGCGACGGGCTGCCTCCTGGATCTTCAAGCAGGCACAGTGAGTTTCCGGAGGGGGCCTGTGATTACTATGACCCGTATCCACAACCCTGCTGAGCCTGCGGGGAGACCCCCTACACCCACCGTGAGTACCCTAGAAACCGAGGAAAACCCTCTCTCCGTTCCGGTATCCCCGGTGATGCCCACTCAGGACAATTCCCCACCTGTCACCCCCGGACTGCGCCACCCGAGCACAGCCCCCCCCAGTTACCCCAGACGGAGGTAGAAGAGGCTCAGTCTGCAGTATTGGAGGTGTGGAGGAAGAACTGTGGCGGCCTAAATCCCGAGCAGCAAGAGCAATTGGGGCAGCTTCTGCTAGAGTTCCAGGGCAGTTTTGCCATGAAGGAGGAGGAGGTGGGCCGAACGCATCTGGTGGAACACGAGATTGATACGGGGGACTCGCGTCCCATCAGGTGTAGCCCGCGCCGACTTCCCCTGGCTCGTCAGCAGGCTTGCGACGAGGCAGTGCAGAGCATGCTGCAGGCAGACATTATCGAGCCCTCCGACAGCCCACAGCAGCACCTGTAGTCATGGTCCCGAAGAAGACAGGTGGCTGGCGGCTGTGCTCAGACTACAGACCGGTGAACGGGGTCACCAAGAAGGATTCATACCCCATTCCCCGCATCGATGAGTCCCTGGACCTGGTCGCAGGGTCGTCGTGGTTCTCTTCCTTGGACCTCCGCAGCGGGTATTACCAAGTCCCTCTTGCCCCAGAGGCCAGACCAAAAACGGCTTTCTGCACCGGCTGGGGACTATGGCAGTTCAAGGTCCTCAGTTTTGGGCTGTGTAATGCCCCGGCCACCTTTGTGCGATTGATGGACAGGGTGCTGTCTGGGATTCCCCGCCAACAGTGTTTGGTTTACCTGGACGACATCCTGGTGCATGGCAGCTCGTTTGAGGCGTCCCTGGGATCTCTGAGAGTGGTGCTGGAGAGGATCAGAGCCGCTGGCTTGAAGCTACATCCAGATAAGTGTCATTTCCTGCAGAGAGAGGTCACTTTCCTGGGCCACAAAGTGGGGGGGGGAGGGCATCGGCACCCTGCACGAGAAAGTGCAGGCGGTCACAGGCTGGCCAAATCCTCGCAACCAGAAACAGCTGAAGAGTTTCCTGGGCCTGGCCTCGTACTACAGGAAGTTTGTACGGGGTTTTGCTTGCACTGCCGCACCCCTGTTCCAGCTGCTACAGGGATTTCCTGTGGTCTGAGCAATGTCAAGCAGCGTTTGACGGCCTTCGGCGTGCCTTGAGTGAATCCCCGGTTCTCGCCCCAGCCAACCCGAGGCTGCCGTTCACCCTGGACACAGACGCTAGCGGCGTTGGGGTAGGCGGAGAGTGCTGTCCCAGACTACACCAGAGGGGGAGCGGGTGGTGGCATACTTCAGCCGGGCGTTCAACAAAGCGGAGCGACGATACTGCGTCACCCGCAGGGAACTTTTGGCAGTGGTGCTGTCCATCAGGCACTTTAAGTACTACCTGTGCGGGCAGGCGTTCACGGTGAGGACGGATCACTCTGCATTACAGTGGCTCATGACGTTCAAAGAGCCAGAAGGGCAGGTCGCCAGGTGGCTAGAAGAGCTCCAAGCTTTCGACTTCAGGGTGGAGCACCGGGCTGGGGTGCGCCACACAAATGCAGACGCTCTCTCCCGCCGCCCGTGTGCCGCCGGCGGATGCCACTACTGCGAGAAGAGAGAGACTCGTGAAAAGGAGCTGCTGGAGGAGGACATCGTCTGTGCGGCAGCGCAGCAAGTGGAAGAGGTTATCTGCCGGGAGCTCCAGACAGTGGATGTGACAGAGTGGAAGCAAGAGCGGGACGCCGTTCTACAGCCTGTACTGCAGTGGGTTGAGTCGCAGCAGCGGCCACCGTGGGAGGAAGTAGCAGTGCTCTCCAAAGCAACCAAGGGGCTGTGGTCTCAGTTTGAGACTCTACGTCTGTGTCAGGGCGTACTACAGCGGGCGTGGAAGGAGCCAGCAACGGGGGAGAAGAGGTGGCAAGTGGTGGTCCCGAGGGGTCTGCAAGAGGTCGAGGGCTCTGGGCACTTTGGCGTCACTAAGACTCTCCTTCGTCAGGGCTGCTACTGGGGGCAGTGCAGGAGGGATGTCGAAGACTTCTGTCGCCGCTGTGATCCGTGTATGGCGCGGAAGGGCCCCCCTGGTCGTTCCCATGCTCCGCTGCAACAGTTTCCCGTCGGGGCCCCGATGGAGAGAGTAGCGGTTGATGTGGTGGGGCCTCTACCCTTGTCAAACAGGGGTAACCGCTACGTTCTCACGGCCATAGACTACTTCACAAAGTGGCCGGAGGCGTATGCTCTCCCTGATCAAGAAGCAGAGACAGTCGCAGATGCCTTGGTGGCCGGCATGTTCAGCCGTTTTGGAGTGCCCGAGACCCTGCACAGTGACCAGGGGAGAAATTTAGAGTCCCGGGTATTCGCCTCCATGTGCTCACAACTGGGCATGCACAAAACACGCACCTCCCCCTTGCGACCACAGAGCGACGGACTAGTCGAGAGATTCCATCGCACCATGGGACAGCAGCTGGCCATCCTCACGTCTCAGCATCAGCGCGACTGGGACGAGCATCTGCCCCTTGTGCTCATGGCATGTCGGTCTGCAGTCCAGGAGTCCTCAGCCTGTTCGCCTGCCCTCCTCATGTTGGGGAGAGAGCTTCGAACCCCTGCTGTGTTGGCGTTTGGTCGGCCACCAGATTCCCTAGACACGCCTCCAGGTCCTGAGTACGCCAGGAGACTTCAGGACCGCCTTGATTCCGCTCACGCCTTTGCCCGCGATCAGCAGAAAAGTGCTGCGGTGAGACAGAAGCGGAACTACGACACCAGGACCAGAGGGCAGCATTTCCGGGCCGGGGGGCTGGTTTGGGTCTACAGCCCACAACGAAAGAAAGGCCGGTGCCCAAAACTGGACAGTCAGCGGGTTGGTCCCTGCAGAGTACTGGAGAGGGTGGGGGAAGTGGTCTACAGGGTGCAGCTGCAACCAAAGGGGAGAAAAGTGGTGCTCCACAGAGACAGGTTGGCTCCATACAGAGGAGTCGCTTCCCCACAGACCCAAGGAACATCGGGGCCCACAGCCGTCCCCTCGACATCCCCACTCAGGCCCCCCGGCGAACAGAGCAGCAGTATTTTGAAAACAATTAATCGGGCGATTATTTGATCGATTAGTCGACTAATCGAACGATTATTTTTCTGTTGTTCATTTCATAAAAAACGTAATGTAAAAAAAATTTTTTTCACGATACTGTGTCTCAGGGGATCTTAATATTTAAGAACCTATTAATGTGTTATACCAGATTAACGGAAATAATCTCAGTTAATTGACGATACAAACCATGTTTACCAAAACAAAACACAAGTCTCATAAGAAGCATCTAAATGACCCCTGAGCGAAAAATGCTAACGGACATTGGCACAGAACTCAAGATAAAAGTACCCTTATTACTTATCGTAGCTGCACTTACAATATATCCGATTAAAGCTGAGACTCCACAGATTATGTAGGTATATAGTATCATCACTGAGTGATCCGGACTCGCGACAGGGGAAGCAAATACAGTCATCACAACACGTACCTTCACAGAGCTTCTAGGGAGATCGTCTTACCACCGTAGCTGTCAATCTGATCAAAAGACGTGTTCAATGGCATTAAAATGAGAAAAAACGCGGCTGAATCGGTTAATCCATAGGTTTTTAACGTCTATGTATAAAAAAATGATTGAATTTATAATCCATAATTCCATTTTATGTAAAAAATCGGAGAGCAAATGCTAGCTGCTAATGGTAGCCACCACAGCTAGCTGCTGCTTCTGCTAGGCTATGCAGCAGTCTCAGTGAGATATAAATATATAAATATCTTTGCGTTTTGGACTAACTTTAAAATATTCCCATGCTTTTGAAGACCTAGGGCGAGATGTTTTCGTTTGGGGGCTTCGTGCGCAATCCTGTGAGGAGGAGGTGGTAGCCGTTTCAGTCTCCATTGTGTTTGAAGTGCAATTGCGAACTGCTTGTTGCTTTGGGTGACCCACGTGTGTGTAGCGACGCGTCGACGCGGAAATATGTTGTCGACGATATTTTGAAGTCGACATCGTCGACGCGTCGCTACAGCACTACCCATCAGGGACGGAGAGTCCCCCCATTTTTTCGCCGCCTGGGCCAGATCCGGCAACCCCAGTCCCCCTGCCGAGAAGGCAGACACGACCCCCGGGTCGCTTCAGAGACTTTGTTTGGTAGTAAAGTTATAGTGAGACCCCTCAGTTCCTGTAGAGGGCAAGAATGTGCCCTGGTCTCACTGGAAGGGATGGTAGTCCACCCAGACCTTCCTAGTCAAAGTACAGTATGTAGTGTTGTGCTGTGTTTATTTGTTCCTCGTGGGCGAGGAACTTTGTAGTGGGGGGGGTAGTGTAGCGACCCTGCATAGGATGTCCAGGGTGTCACTCAGGCATCCCCCGTCTCTCTGCCAATCATAGAACTGCACAGTGATGCTAGTTGAGGTGCGGTCCTGTGGTTGGGGGAGCGGACGGGGGAGGGCGGGGAGTTGTGACGTAGACACTGCTATATATATATATGTGTAGGGGTAGGAGTTAGGTTAGTGTGAGGTTGAACCCACAAGTGTACATGTACCTGTGATCATCTGTTGTCAAACAAGAGTTATTAAAGCCTAATAACAAGAAGCCTGTTTCCGACTCACCTTGTGAACGTTACAATACTTTCGTGACGCTCTCTCAAAAGTCGGGCCATTTTGTCTTCATGCTCCAATCAGCAACTCTCATAGGAATGAACGAGGCCCCGCCTCCCACGCTGTATCCAGTTCTCATTTTTTAATTTTTTTTATTTAAAGGTCCCATGTCATGCTTTTCCGGTTATTACCTATGGTTATTACCCGTCCTTGTGTGATGGTTTTATGCATGTAAACCAGGGGTGGGGAACCTTTTTCCTCTCAAGGGCCATTTCAATTTTTTCAACATCCTCCGAGGGCCGTACAAATGATTGACCTCTGCTTAAAAAAACTAAAATCACAGCCCATTCATTTCACTTTTCTTTCAGGCTGTGCAAAGAAAAAGCAACCTCTTAATCCAGATATTTTACCATGACTCGCGCATGCATGCACGTGCACGGTTGTGGCATGACCAAAACAGAAAGATATTGGACACAAGATGTGTGCAAATGTATTTAGTTTCCTATTTGGACATGATTTAAGTGGGGGGGACCTAACCTCCTCTGGGGGGGATGCTCCAGGAAGATTTTTTTTTAAATGTTGAAGTTAAAAGCATCAATCTGGTGCACTTTGAGAGCAACATTAGGAGCTCTATGGATACATCTCTCAACACCCATATGAAACAGAACTGGAAGCAGATTTTCTTCTTCTTTATGGATATTTTACAAATCACTCCCCTTTCAAACTGTATTCTTGTTTGTTGCACACGCACACACACACACAATGCGCCTTGGTGACTGGACATCTCCTTCATAAAAACTAATAAAAGGGGGAGTAATCGGGCAGTTCGATGTGTGTAGAGATGTGTGTGTGGGTAGCAGCCTGCAGTCACTCGCTGTTCTGATGAAGGTAAACACAGCGAAGGCGGTGCGTAAAAAGGCACAGCTCTCGGTGCGCTGGTGCTGCACTTCTCAGAAGCGGAGTTACACGTCCCGCTGCCTCCTGATGCTGCCTCCAGCCATTTCATGAAGTGAAGGAGGTTTTCCTTCTATAAAACAGCTTCGGGCAGCAGATACCGTGAGAGTCCCGGACATGAATTCATAGATCAAGGCAGACTGGTTTACTCTCCTGTTTTGCCAATCCGGTGCTTAAACAAAGGCAAGGCAAGGCAAGTTTATTTATATAGCACTTTTCAACACAAGGCAATTCAAAGTGCTTTACAAAAAAATGAAAGACATTAAGAAAATTGCATTTAAAATCAGTCATTAAAAAGAAAAGCAATAAAATAAACATATAGCTCTACACCCCTGGCCGACATGTCCTTAAAATGAAGTCCGAGTTTGAAATATATCTCAAATAATGTATGCACTGCCATTTCCCCACATAAACATAACAGTCTGCAATTAAACGGTTGTCTCCTGTGAGCTCCTCTTCCTACTTGGTAACTTTCTCGTGCACACAGGTTGAGACCTGAGCCGCCGAATCCCTCGGAACATCATAAAAGCCATTTTCAACGGTTATCTGGTGAAAGATTAACTAGGCTGGATGAAATAATATGACTGATAGAGGTGCGAACATTAAACACTTTTTGAAAAAAATATGATAAAATATTTTTATATATTTATAATTCTGCAAATATTACGATAAACTCACAGCTATTTCGCGGCCCGGCAGTAACACCTCCGCGGACCGGGGGTTGGGAACCCCTGCCGTAGAGGATGCTATTGCAGTAGTCGAGTCGTGATGTGATGAATGCATGAATCAGGGTTTGAGCAGCAGAGGAGGAGAGTGATGGGTGGAGACGGGCAATGTTTTTGAGGTGGAAAAAGGCGGTCCTGGTGATGTGATTGATGTGGTGGTTGAATTTGAGCTGACTGTCGAAGATGACCCCGAGGTTGCGGGTGTGAGGGGGGGGGGGGAGATAGAGTGTGGCTGTCAATGTTGAAGTTGAAATTCTGGATGGCTTTGGTACGGGATGGGGAAGGATGATGATGTCTGATTTGGCACTGTTCAGTTGGAGATAGTTTGTTTGCATCCATGCTTTTATTTCTGAGAGACAGTTGGTGAGAGTGGAATGTGTTGTGGGGGTGATGGTTTTTGTAGATATAAAGTTGGATGTCATCGGCGTAGCAGTGAAATTGAAGGTTGTGGCGACTAATTATTTTTGCCAAGGGGGAGCATGTAGAAGATGAAGAGGAGGGGGCCAAGCACCGAACCCTGGGGGACGCCTTGGGACAGAGGAGCAGTGGAGGAGGTGCAGTTGTTGATGTTGATAAACTGATGTCTGTCGGTGAGGTAGGATTTCAGCCAGGAGAGTGCAGTGTCTGTGATGTTGAGTGATGATTCGAGGAGGGACAGCAGGATGGCGTGGTTGATGGTGTCGAATGCTGCGGTGAGGTCGAGGAGGATGAGGATGTTCAGGTTGCCGGAGTCAGAGGAGAGGAGGAGGTCGTTTCTGATTTTCAGAAGAGCTGTTTCTGTGCTGTGTTTTCAATACTGACCTGCATGGCCAAGAAGGCAGCAACGTTACACGTTCTTACACATAACACAGACATATAAAATACAGAAAACACAAGTAAACAAAAAGACGAAAAGCAGTCACTACATTGTGCACATTTGGGACAGTGAGGTACACTACTTATTACTGCAAGAGCAGCTGGTGGTAAGGACCTCAGACAACTTCAACTTAAAACAGGCTACAGGGACAAGTGCCATCAGTTTGAGGCTTGATTGAATAACATTAATTACAAAATAAATCGTATGCCTACTATCAAAATACTACAACGAATGAAAATAAGCTAAACTGTGGTTTAAATAAGTTATAATAGGCTATTGTGTAACAGCCTAGTGAGGCCTGTTAACATCAAATTTATATTAAAAGATTCGGATTCCCGGCCACACCAATACAGCGAGAAGGACAGCACAATACAGTATGTGTAAAATGGTTTATTTATACAAAGTTACTTTATAACACTCTGATAAATACTTAAAATAGCGTAAGGTTAAAATAATGTTCAATGAATATAAACCAGTTTCTTGGGAAATACAGTTCAAGCAGGGGTTTATAAAATCCTGAAAGTCCTGTCCGCTTGGAACCGAACTCCACTCCGGTTTCCCCTTTAGCCAGGCAGAAGTGCAATGTTCAAGTCCCTTCCAGGAAATCCAGTGCCGGGATTACCACTTTGCTGGCCCGCCACACTCTGTCCGTCAGCCTCTGGTCGCGGAGCCCTCGGTAACAAACAAAAGGAGACTCGGGACAGCAACGTAACTTTCGTGACATAAAACCACACGCCCAAAAGCAGGAGAAATAGCCACTTCCTTTAATTTGGAGTTTGTTTGAGCGTTGAATCCGATTAGAGGAGGGCAGGGCCGGCCCTGACCAATTTGCTGCCCTAGGCAATATTTTAGCTGGCGTCCCCCCCCCCCCCTTTTGAATTCTCCTATCCACTATCCCTTAACCCCGTGACGTTTCACTCAGAGGTCAAGGAATAGGAGATAGGGTTAGAATTTAGGAGCTGATTTTTGGATTATCGGAACGCAACCGAGGTTTCAAACTTCCTTTATAACCTCCTTTAGCTTAGGAACCACTGGACTTCCCTTGACAAAAGGAGAGGAGAAAATGCTGCCCCACAATGCCTTGCGGCCGCAGCATTTGCCGTCACACAACAGTCGGCCGTTCACGGAAACAACCGATTATGACCGAGAAATGATATCATGAAAGTTACGGTGCATTTTAAAACGTATGTGGTATGTTGCCAAAGTGTTTACTGAGCTGTGTGGGGTTTGTTCAACTTTTAAAATATGTTTGAATGGTGATACACTGATAGATGTTAAGGACTTACGTTTATAATAAATACATCTATTGATTTTAAGATATTTTCATTGTTCATACAATCATACGTATTGGGATCATTTGTATTAATGTGGACCGGAGGGAGAGGGTGACGACGAGCATAAGTTTCACTTTCCTTTTTTATTTAAATTCCAACTTTGTTCATGAAGAATATGTTTCTCTGTTGTCCACGTTCATAAAACAACAGCATCAGAGCACGGTGCAGAGTCTCTAGATGAGTTTACAGTTGTCCCCCGTTCTTATTATACATCCATGTTGTAGTCCGCTGTATAGAAAACTGTAGTTTGCCCACAGCAGCAGACGCACATTTATGACGTCTGCTGGCGCATCATAAACACGTCGGATAGTGAAAGTGCAGTCGGATTCTCTAAAGTACCGCAGCCTCTTCTCCTAAATCCTTTTGAATTCTACTATCCACTATCCCTTAACCCCATGACGTTTCACTCAGAGGTCAAGGAATAGACGATAGGGTTAGACGTTAGGAGCTGATTTTTGGATTATCCGACCGCAACCTGTGTCTTTGTTGTGACAGTTCGTTGAGGTTAAACGAGCATGCAAATAAAAATAGTTCATCGCTATATAGCGCACAACATTAAAATCACAACATTATTTAACATGCAACAATTATATAAAGGGTTTAACCATCCGTCCCACTGTCTTAACATAATGACTTTATTCACTTTGTGATAATTGTTGTTTTTAGATTTAGAAACGACATTTCTTTTAACATGTATTTCTGTTGCTAATGACGACCATACCCGCGAACGTTGCAAGCAAGCTAAAGAAAGAAGAAAGCTGAATGTTAAAAACGTGGCTCAAAACGGAATGTATTTGGAAGAGAGGTACAGCAGAGAATATTACCAGCGAAAGTGAACAAGTGAATGAGGCAGGGGCGGTTCTAGGGGGGCCAGGGGGGGCCAGTGCCCCATAATACTGAAAAAAGTTTATGATTAAACTATTTCTTGGCTGATGGAATAGGCGGAAGTAACGAGCCGTCATCGCCACGGAGGAGCACACATTCCAATGTGTAGCCTACTATTGTTAAGTTGTGATTTGGTTGGTTTATTGACCCCTGCCTAAACTTGAAAATGACTTGATTCACTCCAGAAGGACAACTCGAATTTGAATCTTTTCTCTTTATTTGAGTGATTGCAGATTCCTTATTGCTTCATTCAGCCTCTTGATGCTCATTCAGGTTGAAAACCTTTAACACAAAACATTACTTTCTTTCACTTTAGGTAAATAAACATTTTCAACGAAAAACATGCCATCTTTAAACAAGCACTTTCATTTCTTAATTTACAATTAAATTTAACATTTAATCAAAAATAAATGCATTTCAACAAAGTAAATTATATTTCAGCATCTTATATTTTAGCTTCTTTCCTCATGACTAGAAATAATAATACATCTAATCAAACATGGTTCAAACAGATTAATACATTTACAAATATTCACCAGCAGCGTCTTGGTCGAATCTTTGAGTCTCTTCTCCTTTCTCACAGCGAACTGTTTGTCCTCTGCTGAGAGTGTGTTGCATTTAGTTCATTAAGTAGGAAGCTCATACTCTTCCTTTGAGCCACATTCTCAGTGGAATCACAGACCCTAGGCTCCCTGTCTCCACCTGCTGGACTGGAGCCAGATGCGAATTGCACTTCTCAAGCTCTGACAAAACAACTATAGGACAGTAAAAAAACAAAACTGTTTGAAAGGGGAGTGATTAGTAAAATATGCATAAATAAAAAGAAAGAATACTATAGGTAACATAAGATAAGAATAAACAATTGTAAATGATTTGTTATTGGTTGTGATCATATTCTAAAGATTTTTTGATTATTGAAAAGTATACAGCTCCCTTTCATCTGAGTGTTGAGAGCTGTATCCATAAATTCCTTTTGTGCTCAAAGTGCACCAGATTGATGCATTTAACTTCAACATCTTCCTGGGGCTGCATGCCCCCGGACCCCCCTAGAGAAGGTTAGGTCCACCCCCAAATAAAGCAGGTTAAAATAATTTTAGTCTATCCCTGATGATGTTGTTTCCACTTTTAGTAAACACTGAAAACGGGTCCCACAGACCCAAACAGCATACAAAGGTAAGCATATAATAATGTGTAATGAAACAAATACCAATAACTGCATTAATAACTTATTGCATTGTTTTCTTAGGTGTATGCGCACTTCATACTGTCTTTTTCGTCCTGCATTTATTGTGCCCCCCTCAGAAAGTAACTGGCCCCAGCCTGGGAGACTGAGAGAGAGAGAGAGAGAGAGAGAGAGAGAGAGAGAGAGAGAGAGAGAGAGAGAGAGAGAAGAGAGAGGAGAGGAGATAGATAGATACGAGAGAGAGAAGAGATAGAGAGAGGAGATAGATAGAGAGAGAGCAGTCGATAGAGAGAGAGAGAGAGAGAGAGACTGCCCTTTGTACATATAGCTGTGGCTGACAATAAATAATGTTATTATGAATAAATGTGCCTCCGAGTCCTGCATACATTGTGCATACACTGTATTTTAACATTGGTCATATGGTGGTACTTGGAGAGACAACTATTTTCTCAGGTGGTACTTGGTGTAAAAAGGTTGAGAACCACTGATCTAGAGAATTCAAACAGCACTTATCATGGCTGCCACTGAGGGACTTCCGGGTCATTTCACTCTGTTAGGAAGGTTCCTAAGCTAAATGGACTATTCGACTGCTGCAACCCTGGTCCAACAACAATAAGTCACATGTGTCAAAGCTCTTTTGATTGATGACAATATTACTGTTGACGCTGTATCAGTTGTTTTTTTGCAAGTTAAAGTTGAACCAGCTCAAAAAACATTAGTATTTGGTGGCAAATAAAATTGTGAAAGAGTAAACATGATGACTTGGATATTCAGGCTTGACATGTCTTTTTCAACATGTTAAGAAAAGGCTGAGAGCTTCCTCCAGAGGTATGATTGGGGATTTTTAGGAGAGAGGTTGAAACAAAGGTGAATTATAAATCTGTTAATAATTTTAACTGTAAAAATAAAAGTATCTTATGAGCCCTTCCCTTAGACTCTTTAGGCATTGCACAACCTTTGTTGCAACATATTTTGCATCATCACTGAAGGGTGTAATGTGACAGACCTGTAATGTTCACGTTCATGTTCAGGAACTTTCCTGTTTTAAAAAAAAAAAAAAAAAGTAGATAGGTAGATAGGCCTATTATTTAATGGCCAAATTATATAGGATTGTAATATGTATGCCTCTGTGTATGCCAAAGTACTTGTAGATTGGGGTTCCCTTTGTTTAGTTGTATAGATAGCTTTTTCATCTTTTTTTAAATTATCTTTATTTAATTTCAACCTTTTTACTGAGAAAGGTTTTTGCTCACAATCTCCAACAAACATAAATAATGGCAACATATACTGAATAAGATAGTATACAGTATACTATGCTATATGGAGTCAGGCTAACATGAAACATTAATACATTTACACACACTGCAGATAAGACATGTTTATAGATATTGTGCAGCCCTTTTTAGGGAAACTGAAGTGTATTCATTCTTGGAATAGCCACGATGTAAATGACATGCACATCATTATAATGCTCTGTATTGCACTATTATTGTAAGAGAATGATTTAATTATTTTAACTTTATTTGGTACACATGGCATACTGAAGACTACCCTGGTCTTTAAACAGGACTGCAGTTCTGTGGTACTATATTTGGATATATAGTTACACACGACAAAGGCTATTGATGTGACACAATAATGCTACTACAGTTTCAACAAACGTAAACGTGTTGCAGGATTACTATGTTGTTAGTGTAAGGGCATTTCTGGTAGCCTGTATTCCCTTTATAAAGTTATACATCTGCTATAAACGGGTTTATGTCGCCCTCTTCTGGTAGATACTTGTCATTACAAAAACATCCATCTGCCCTGCGAAACTGCAGCTGGGACGGAGGGCAACAAAATCTATGCGTATTGATTGTCAAGCGGCAATTGTTTATAATAACTATACTTATTATATAGTGTCTTATTCCGGTCCGGTAAAAAGCTTGTCCGCATATACATCCAGAAGTGTTTCGAGTCACGAGTGCTGTGAATGAAAGCGGAACCATTGCCGCAGCTTCAGGAGTTGACGGAGCTTCTATTGTGTCGCACACTGTCAAAACGTAAAGCGACAGCATTGCAGAAGTGAACATTTTGAATACAACTTTGAACATCTGCATCTATAACAAGCACTGTCGGGTAATGTTGTGTACTGCCTCTGTAAATGAATGAAGGGTGGCTTATTTTGCTGTCGTGGCGCATATAAAAGGGAATTACATCCACGTTGGATGTACTTAATCACTAAACACACTCTTATGCTAACCGCTAATAATATGGCGAGAGAGTTGATATTATCTTAACGTTGTGTGTGTTGTTCAAACGTGTACAGATTTGTATCCATTATGAACTGATTTCAGGTCATTTGTCTTTTTATTTGTTGAATATTTGATACCATTCCTAAATGCAATCAGACTATTATCACAATGCATTTTTTTTGACGTATATGGTCATTTTGAAAGATGATTGTTTCCTCTGTTTTTTGTGTAATCCTATCAATGCAGTGATTTATAAAACGTGCTGATTCAACAGATCCAAACATAACTTCTGGTATGGACGGCATGGTGATAGAGGAGGAGGATGACTGCCCAGAGTTGGTGCCCATCGTCACCACGCTTGGTCCTGGAGAGCAGATCCCTGTCACCATCATCTCAGGATACCTCGGTGAGAGACTGTCTGTATGACACACGGATTTAATAAGCTAGCAAAAGGCATTAGTGTCTCAAAAATATGTCAGTCCATCCTCATCACAATCAAAATCCGCTTGGTCCTGGACCAGGGTTTCTCTTAACCTAATGATTAATTTGCTTTACACTTCCTCACCATTTTAATTTTTGTTTTGTTGAAAGTATTTTTATTGTTGAAGGAGTAAGACATTTTAAACACATTTTAACAAATACATTTTGATACATTTTACCAAAATCCCATCCCATTATAAACCCTAACCTGTTGCACCATCATACATGTACAATGTGAGAGCACAGTCCTATGGCACGACATTTTATATTATGTCTCGTGATATATCATGTTTTTGCCATATTGATTGATTCAGAGATCCTGCTGTGTATAGATATTTCCAGCATGTCAGAAAAATAATTTTAATAAGCATATGCCAATAAAACATAATTATGTGATATAATGGATGGTAGGGCTGTGCGATTATGGCAAAAATCATAATCACGATTATTTGGGTCAATAATTGATATCACGATTATTTTGACGATTATTCATTGACCATTTATTGAACTTTAAAAAACAAATAATATTTTACCAATAAACAAGATCAACAAATATGTTGGAGCACACTTCCAAAACCATACTAAACATATATTATTAATAATATAAATAAAAATAAATTAGACCAAAATAAATGAAATCAAACATGTTGCAGTGCACTGTCACAACCTACTGAAAACTCCTTAACATATAGCCAACATTTTGGTTCAACATATTCCACATATTCCACTCAGTTAAACGTTGAAGGCTGGCCAACCGTCATGGTCCAAAAGTAACAGGAAATAAATGTTGAACTACAATTTAAGACCAAATAAAAATGTTTAGGCCACCATGGCAAATGCTGGTAGGGCTGCTCATGTCATCTCTTAAAGATTTTTTGCAAGAAACACCAGCCTGTTTACATGGTCTGGTTTCAGAGATGAGCGCAGGCAGGTGACAATATTGCCACCTGTACTGAAGACCCTCAGCCACGCCCCGACACAGGGGTGACGCCGGCCAATCACAAAGCTTTGATGCGTTCAAGTGCATTATTCTGGCACAGGAAGATTATGTTACAGGACATTAACGATAAAACAGAATATTGTTGTTCTATTTTTAGACACATCTCGCGATCGACTGGTTGGGCACCCCTGGGCTAGACCATAGGTCCGTTGTGGTGGCAAAGTAGTCAGCTGAAGCCACATCTCTCTCAACTTCCCCACGGCATTTGTCACATAATACCTGCTGAAATAATACCGAGACGGCATCGCGTAACGCTTGTCCAACGTGTTGACAAGTTGCTTAAAGCCCTGGTTGCTAACAGTGCTAACTGGGCAGATATCTTTAGCGATGTGAAATGTACTGGCACCTGTAATATCTCTGTGTCTCTGCGAACTCGTCGCGTAGGCCGTTGCTCTGTACAATGCGTCCTGAATCGATGACTGTGATGATGTGGTGGATGAAGTCGAGCGGCATCTGCTTTTTGTTGTATTACTGCCCGGTCGTATTGCACTTTGTGGTTGTATTTCAGATGATTAAAGAGATTGGTTGTGTTAGCGTGTGGTGCCAACACAACCTGGTAACAAATCCTGCACTGTACTTTGTTTTGCTCCACGTCGGACTCCTGAAAGCCAAAGTACTTCCAAATAGTGGAAATAGTTTTACCCTTCTTTTAAACGAGTTGCTGCTCTTGTTCTGACATCTTCGCTCGCGCTGAACACTCACAACACATGTCACTCCCACGTGGCCGAGTGGGCTTTTAGGGTGGGGCGAAGCGCACCCAGCTAAATAATCGTATGTTGTCAATTATGCTGTTTTCATAATCGTCGCAAGCCATAATCGTAATCGCGATTAAAATACGATTAATTGCACAGCCCTAATGGATGGTGATGTTCCATAGTGATCACAGTTCGATAGATATTTGGAGGACATTTGGCCAATTTTGCTTTAGACAATTGCAGTCTATGTGCATTCCTAAATTGGAATACATTTTGTTATATCTCTTTATCGTTTCCATGTGTATCTCTGTAGGTGCTGGAAAGACGACACTCCTGAACTATATCCTAACAGAACAACACACCAAGCGGATTGCTGTCATACTAAATGAATTTGGAGAGGGTGAGCTAACAATGCCCTTTTAAATAAATCATAATTAGTAGAAATTATTTAGTTAGGGCTTAACAAAGATTGTAATGGCAATTTTAACTGTTCCAATGTCCTATATTCTTTGCCATTACTTCACAGGAGGGTTTAGAGTGATCCAGACGCAGACACAAACAGATGATTTCCAGTCTTTTGCTGTAGTTTATAATGATGTTTATTTAGCTTTACATACCAAGGTTTAATTAATTATACTGTGTCAATAGTTGTGGTATGAGCATCTGCCGGGCTGGTGGAATCGGTGTGCTCTTCCTCCTGTGTCCTGTGTCCTCATCCTTTCCTGTCACCTGTGACCCCTTTTATACACCCGGTGCAGCTAAACCCCGCCACCAAGTGTTCAAAATAGTATTGCACTATAAATATAAATAAGATAAACTGAGACACCAACAACACCCATACAATGGCTCCTACAAAGATGTTGTGAAAAATATGTGTAATACACATAATGCTTTTGGTGTTATTGCCTCAGTTTACCACAAGAGGGCAGCATAGTAGCAACTTTGCCTAAACTGCAAACAGCTCAGAGATGACTTTTATTACTAAGGATCCACAGTTCTGATACAAACTCTGGTACAACAACAGGTGTCATATTTGCGTCAACATATATTTTAAAATTGCATTCTTTCCTAAAGTATCATAACTTAGCGTTAATGTTGAATAAACAAACGGCTGGTTGGGCCAGTTTTTCTATTTTGCTCGAAGTTGTTGAAGTGGTCAAAAAACCTGTATGTATACCTACCATTTAAAAATAGCTATTCGTGCAAAATAAACATCAATATTGTATACCTGGTAGATAGACAATTTTGTATCAGCTAATTGTATTCTGATTTACCTTTCTCATCCTCCACCTGCAGGCAGCGCCCTGGAGAAGTCGCTCGCAGTGAGTCAGGCAGGAGAGCTGTACGAGGAGTGGCTGGAACTGAGTAACGGCTGCCTCTGCTGCTCTGTCAAGTATGTACAGTGACTAGAGTCCATTTGAGGGTTTTTTAAAAACAGAAATTAAAGATTGAACTTGTTGTTTCGCCTTTTGTTTCAAATATATTCATTCAGTTTGCATTCTTAAGCTAATGTCTGACCTTTGAACATACATGTATAAACTGCTAAGCTAATGAGTTATAATATTGTTTTTTGATTATTTTCTTGAGGTATCAAGAGACCAGTTCTTACAACTCAACCAATCTTTTCATTAGATTACAGTTTGTACTTGGTTGCTGTCTCCACAACCAAGCTTGTCTCTTTTGCTGACATTTTGTTCTAGAGTCCTACATAAGCCATTTTATTCATTATGGTCTTCTACCTAATGATTTAGGGACAATGGTCTTAAAGCCATCGAGAACCTAATGGAGAAGAAAGGAAAGTTTGACTACATCCTGCTGGAAACCACTGGACTCGCTGATCCAGGTACTACACATTCTGAAAAGTTAAAATGCGAGCATTTATCATACAAATCTCTATTTGATCATTAGATTAGCCGTATATCTTTTAAGCTCTGGCTGGCAGAGCAATTAGACATTTGGTTCCCTCCTGTTGAAAAGTCATTTTAAAGGTTAAAGGTTCACTAAGAGGAGACTTGTGTCTTGTGTTGGCGAAATGCAATGAGGGGACAGCTACATCTGCTTAATGCAAAAAATGTAATGAGTAGGAAATACTTTTTTAAAGCTTTATACCACCTAAAGATTGGTATTAACAGTAGGGTGTGTTTCAGTGTCTCACGATTCAATTGGATTTTGATTTGTGGAGTCCCCTTTTTATTCAGAATGGATTCCTGATTCAGAATATAGGGCTGCTAAATTTGGCATTAAAGTAGTAAAATGTGTATAAGATTATGAGTATTTACTTTATATAGGCTATAAATATATATGTGTAAAAGTTATATCAACTGATTGCAAATGAAAACACACAAAATAAAGTTGAATTCAATTAAAAGAGAAACCTAAGACATAAGGTAAAAGTTACTCACGCCAAACTTTCACAAATAAACACTTTTTTCTAAAACGTTCTTAGTATTTCTCATTTCTTAGTTACTACAAGCAATACAAGGTCAAGTTTCAGCACTCTTTATTTAAAAAAACAATAAAGAGTGCTGCCTCTTTCTCTTATCCACTGAGAACGACTTGACACTCCTGGTACACTTATGGCGCGTTTCCAATGCAGCGGGTAGCTCGCTTTAAGCGTGCCGAGCCGTGCGGGGCCCGTTTTTGGTTGCGTTTCCACTTGGCCTAGTTTTGGCCCGGGGCTACTTTTTCACCTTTTTTCTGGCCCGACTAAATCGTGGTTCTAGGGCCAGGAACAACCAGGCTGAGTCGGGCTGAGTATGCTAAACTAGAGAGAGAATCGCTGGCAAGGGGGCTACAACTACAACAAGATGAACATATTTGACCGTGATTTAATTGTTATACACGTTTCAAAATGATGCCGAAGTAACAACATACTGATACCGGTTAGTAAAAACCATGAATTAATGCTTTGACAAGTCTGCAGACAGACGGCAGGCGAAAAACCCTTTTAAAATGCGTGTTTTCTAAATGGAGCTTGGCTAAGCTAACGTTATATGCTCCGACCGTCCACACTCACAACAACGGCCTATACAGACATAAATAAACCAGCGACTGTATTCGCCATGACACAGACAGTCTGTGGTTTGTACTTGTTTAACTTTTGTCTAGTTTCTGAACAGATATGAGGAGCTGTGAGCTCTGAGTGCTAAGAGCTAACGGCTGTGTTGTTTTTTGGGGCGCTCATTGAAGATCAAATCAAATCAAGTTTTATTTATATAGCACATTTATAAACGATTTTTGGTCGAGCCAAAGTGCTGTACATATAATAAAAATAGCCTACAGTAGAGACACTTTACAGCAAATACAACAGCACAGATTGTTCAGAATATCAGTATGAGAAAAACGACACCCTCTGTCCTTAGACCCTCACATCGTACAAGGAAACACTTCCAGAGAAAACCCACAGTTTAAGGGGAAAAAATGGGAGAAACCTCAGGGAGAGCAACAGAGGGGGGATCCCTCTCCCAGGACGGACAGACGTGCAATAGATGCCGTATGTAAATCGAAGAGATAATACATTTTACAGCATATAGACCGAATGTTAGAAAATGCATGTGTCTGTAATAAGAAGATGAATCCACGAGGATGTCAGCTACAATCCTGAGGAAGCCATCAGGGAAGCAGCATGACGAGACCCAAGGCAGGACCGCAGAGACAGTTTCAGTCACGACCCGAAGTCCACGACTTAATCCAGAACTCAGGATAGAGGATCCAAGACACAGGACTACAGCAAGAGGATCAGCCTCGACTCCGGATCCCGGCGTAGATATAGATACAAAACAAGAAAAAAGATTTGGCTGGGTTAATCGGAACAAGAGAATACACAGACACAGACAGAGAGGGAAAAGGTCATTGGATAAAAGTTATTCTTGATAACCCTCTAGAAAGATCTCATGAACTTCCTCAATCTATCAAGACCCGAGCAGTTCTATTAGAAGTCCAAGGTAAAGGCACAGGCCGGCGCATATCGCTCATGGAATCCCTCACCATATGAACTCTGACCCCTCAAGTGTACAAGTGAAGAGACACCATGTTTCAGCTCCTTTTTAGAATAGTATTTCTTCTCTTCTCAGAGAAACAAGGGTATGAAAAGAATAGCCAGAAACAGAGGAAGAGAGGCAGAATGTGACTATGTAAATGCACTCTCCTAAATATTAAACGAGTAAGAGGTGAAGAAACACAAAGCCAGAAATTGAAAAGAAAAGGCACCATCATGCTTCCCCTTAGGAATGGATGGAAATTATGAAGACCCAAATTATAAAGAGGGGACATGGGATATAGGGCTGTGCATCTTCACTGGTCTCACGATTCGATTACGATTATCCTGTCAACGATTCGATTCAATTCGATATCCCGATGCATCACGATTCATACCAATGCGTTGCATCCTCAATTTTCTATATTACTGCACATGGCTTATTTTTCATCAATGCATACATGCAGTAAATAATTAACTCTCTTTTTATTATTTAGAAAGTGCTTCAGAAATCAATAACATAAATGTCTTGACATTCATTTATAAACCAAAATAAATGAATTGTATAGGTCTAGCCTCCCTATATCTGTGTGTGAAGTTGTTCCATCCTCAAAAACTAAAAAAGAATGCTTCTGCAGTCTAGCTGCAGCTTCTAGCAACAGTCTTCTGTTAAAAAAAGGACACTGAATGTCCTGAATATGGCATCACACACAGGACTTGAGTCTGAACACAGCAGACAACAGGAGTATTTACAACAGCATATAACAACTAAAATACTGCATGTGGGTGCACACTTACATTCTCTGTCTTACTGTTACATAAATCCCATGAATGTATGAGATTAAGTTAGCTTCATTATATCTCAGTGATTAAGTGAATAATAAAGTTTCTATCGGGTCACTATCACTACGGAGCCCTGGAGGGTTCATAGAGAGAAAAATAAATAAAACGTGGCCACGTTTTACTTTCTCGTGCGCACGCTTTAGTAATTCGTGTGCACGCTTTAGTAACTCGTGCGCACGCTTTAGTAACTCGTGCGCACGAGTTACTAAAGCGTGCGCACGAGTTAATAAAGCGGGGCCTCGTTTTGTGTGTGTGTGTGCGTGTGCTGTTCGTGGTAATTTGAAAACAAATGCCGGTGGTGTCGGATACACACGCACACAGAGCGGAGCTGAGCGCACACACACACACACACACACACACACACATCATGCGCCCCGGTGACAGGACATCTCCTTCATAAAGCGAGGGGGAATACTCTGGTAGTTCGATGTGTGTATAGGTGTGTGTGGTTAAACGTAGCAGCCTCGATCTCTATTCAGCGGTTCTAATGAAGGGAAACGCAGTGAAGTAAACAGTAAAAGGCACAGCTCTTTGCAGCTGGTGCTGCTCTTCTCAGATTCTGCTGAGTTACACGTTACTGCCTCCAGTGCCCTGTACGACAAAGCCAGTTCAACAGACCCTGGACCTGAATATGTTCGATTTACCCGGCTTAACTGACCCTAACAAACGCGATGTCGATAAGCGGTCCTACGAAGCTGGTTATCAACTCAGTAAATCAACCAGGGTTTCTCTGTCCGGCTGAGAGCGCGCTCAGGTGAAAGGGACGGGGTTAGCAACATTTGACCAATCACAAACATGGAGACGCGTGCTGACAGCGCAGCGTCATACTTCATGAATGAATAGTGTAAATAGCCAATCCTGCTTCGTAGTACAGGCCACTGCTGCCGCTGAGATTTCATAAAGTGAAGGAGGTTTTCCTTCTATAAAACAGCTGTGGGCAGCAGATACTGTGAGTCACGGACAGGAATCCCTCAATTTAAATAAAATGAGGCCACACTTTATTAACTCGTGCGCACGCTTTAGTAACTCGTGCGCACGAGTTACTAAAGCGTGCGCACGAGTTACTAAAGCGTGCGCACGAGTTACTAAAGCGTGCGCACGAGTTAATAAAGCGTGCGCACGAGTTACTAAAGCGTGCGCACGAGTTAATAAAGCATGGCCTCGTTTTGTGTGTGTGGGGGGGGGGGGGGGGGGGCATTTGTTTATGATAGTATCGTTCGTTCCGGTGCACTCCGGCAGGACTATAGCACATCGAGATTAAGATTAAACACATTTCTTTCACTTGGGAATACACTTAACTATGGGGAACCAGATTTGTTTAAAGTACTGTTCGTGGTAATTTGAAAACAAATGCCGGTGGTGTCGGATACACACGAACACGCACACAGAGCGGAGCTGAGCACACACACACACACATCATGCGCCCCGGTGACAGGACATCTCCTTCATAAAGCGAGGGGGAATACTCTGGTAGTTCGATGTCTGTATAGGTGTGTGTGGTTAAACGTAGCAGCCTCGATCTCTATTCAGCGGTTCTAATGAAGGGAAACGCAGTGAAGTAAACAGTAAAAGGCACAGCTCTTTGCAGCTGGTGCTGCTCTTCTCAGATTCTGCTGAGTTACACGTTACTGCCTCCAGTGCCCTGTACGACGAAGCCAGTTCAACAGACCCTGGACCTGAATATGTTCGATTTACCCGGCTTAACTGACCCTAACAAACGCGATGTCGATAAGCGGTCCTACGAAGCTGGTTATCAACTCAGTAAATCAACCAGGGTTTCTCTGTCCGGCTGAGAGCGCGTTCATGTGAAAGGGACGGGGTTAGCAACATTTGACCAATCACAAACATGGAGACGCGTGCTGACAGCGCAGCATCATACTTCATGAATGAATAGTGTAAATAGCCAATCCTGCTTCGTAGTACAGGCCACTGGTGCCGCTGAGATTTCATAAAGTGAAGGAGGTTTTCCTTCTATAAAACAGCTGTGGGCAGCAGATACTGTGAGTCACGGACAGGAATCCCTCAATTTAAATAAAACGAGGCCACGCTTTATTAACTCGTGCGCACGCTTTAGTAACTCGTGCGCACACTTTAGTAACTCGTGCGCACGAGTTACTAAAGCGTGCGCACGAGAAAGTAAAACGTGGCCACGTTTTATTTATTTTTCTCTCTATGAACCCTCCAGGGCTCCGTAGATTTGATATTAAAGTGACAGAAAAAAAAAACGTTATAGTAAAGCCGCGGCCGGAAAATCAGGAAGCAACGTTACTACGCTATAACCGATTATCTTCCGTCACTGCATCGAGACCGAATCGTCCACGTCTGCATCGCAATGCATCGTAGAAACGATTATTTTCAACACCCCTAATGGGATACTAGTGAAGAGGGACAACAGTGAAAAAGCCCAACGTATCCAATGTACTAGCACTCTCCAAAGAGACATAAAGTCAAAGTATACGCCGAGAGGCACAACGTGACTACGTAAATGCACTCTCCCGTGTAAATTAGTTCAAGGGAAAGAGGGTGAAAAACTAAACTAGTCAAAAGAAGGAAGTAGAGAGGCCTAAATGCCCTCTCCTAGATTCAGTTAAAGGAAAGAACTGGGGAACAAACAAGTACAGGAGGAAAGGCCCAACGAGTCAACGCCAACACACTCTCCTAGAATAGTTCAAGGTAAACGGGGTAGGAAGAATATAGTAAGAAACAGAGCTGAAAAGGCGTCCAAGAACGCTTTCCCTCTAGTCCAGGGTGAAAATGTAGGATAAGAAAACAGAGATAGAGAGATGACGTCACGGCTCCGCCTACACTGCGTTACTATAGTAACTACCCCAGTTCCTAAACTGTAATGGAAGCGCAGCATTAAAGTGAGCCGGGCCTAATAAGGCCTAACCAAATCGAGCGAGGCCTGCAGTGGAAACGCGCCAATACATATTTAAAGATGCCTCATAGATCCCTTTTTCTATTTATCTATCTTAATGAAGGATAAACCCCTGGATATTTCTTCCAGAAGTGAAACATGTTTCCAACTCTGAGGACCAGGCTTGTGTAGCTGTGACAGGAGCATCCAAAGAGCCTATTTTCCTCAGGGCAGCCAGAAAACCCCCAGCTGTCCGTTCAGCTCTGAGCTCTGAATCAGGGAATCAATAGCGCTGTGACAACCGGGGTGTGTTGCTTAGTGACAGGTGTCAGGAGGTACGACACACACCAATCGGTCTCACAGACAGAACCAACAGAGCACGCTCAGACCGGGCTGTCCTCACTCCTCCGCCGTGTCATTGGCTGAGACAGACTCGTTATTGACGAGGACAGGTCTGTCATTGGCTGTGGCTGTGCTGTCAATCATAAAGGCTCCCGAGGGATTCTCCTTTTTCTTTTTAGGTAGAGGGTGGATGAGTGATGTGAAACATGCCACTCAAAAACAGTGTTTTCATTACACATCTATCAAATATTTACAATGCTTTCTTATTCTCGGTTGGCAGTTTGACAAAAGTGCATTATGTGAACAAGCTGTGGCTGGCATGGTAACATAGGGTCTTATAAAAACCATATTCATAGGAAAATAGAAACAAACCAAATGTACCAGCAGGAGATTAACAATTGAAAGCTTCTGATATTGGTTGGTTCTGCTTCACAGAGCTCAGACAGCAGGAAGTGCACACAGTGTTTCTGACTTTAAACACAAACACTTATATGTGGATCTAATTGAAAATAGTTTTTTCACTTTATGTCGTAATGATAAGATTATTCCTATTTCAATTATCAAGCGAAATGTAGCAACAAATATATTATTGTGTAACATTTAATGTGCTGTCTTTTCAACCACAGTGAACCCCATGTAGCATCTCAGGGGACTGAATGTTTTTTCCTGTTCTCTTTATTTTTTTGAAGCCAAAATATAAAATAACTTGCTTTAGTGTAAATTACATTTATAAGAGGGAAAGCCAAAAAGGAAGAAGATAGTCTCTATTTACTTACGGAAAGAACCCCTTTCTGTCTCACATTTTTGAAAAAATGTAATTTGTATGTTTGTGTGCATTTCAGCCATTTACAATGTAACATGCCAGTTCATATCCTCCTGCAGGAGCTGTGGCCTCCATGTTCTGGGTCGATGCAGAGCTTGGCAGTGACATCTATTTGGATGGTAAGATATTTACAATGACAGTGTCTTTGTCCACCATGCAGTAAATTGGGTGGTGGGAATACTTTAAATCTACTTGTCTAGTGTTTTAAACATTACACCTCACATTAGTGGTTTTACTGGATTCAATTAAAGGCGGGGTAGGTAAGTTTGAGAAACCGGCTCGAGATACACTTTTTGTTATATTCCATGGAATGCTCTTAACATCCCTATAGCAATGAATATCTTAAGTGCTTTGACAACAAATCCATAACAAAAATTCATCTGTGGAAGCCGTAGTACTGTAAAAAGCACGACCATGGACTTATTTTAGCCGGCCCGGCTAAAATAACTGGATGGCCTACCTGCCTGTCAGCCTTCCATCTGTGCCCTCATTGGTCATGTGCGCGTTTGTGTGTGTTGGAGGAGGGGCTCTGTAAGGAAGTGGCAGATTTTTTCCAGCTGTGTATTTTCTAATTCTAGCGCACTCGAGCTGGTTTCTCCAAAATTACATATACCCCACCTTTAAGAAGAGAAGTACATTTAGGTGCTGCCATTTAAAACAATACATAATTAACACTTATATGTGAAATAGGTTCAAAATGTCTACTACTCAAATGTTATACTCCAGATCTAAACCAGCGGGGATGGTGCTTTCAAGGAAATTGCTCATTTTAAAACAGTTACAGCTCCAGCTATAGTCAAGTATTAAAGAGATATTTCCTTGTCTAGTTTGTAGGAAGTGACATATTTTCTTGTTTGTATTTCTGTTTTTTTGTGTTGCATGAATGGCGTCTCTCTCCTCAAACCAAATACTCAGCTGTCTGCTCTGTTGTGACCAAAAGTGTACTTCAAGTAACTCAGAGAAAGTGCTTTAGACAAAAGGACAAAACTAAACCCCAAAAGGCAAATTGGACAAGGCTGCTCAGTTGTGGCTCTACATTTGATTCTCTGACCACTTTATTTTTACTTTGTTCATTCTAGGCATTGTCACAGTCATCGACGCCAAGTATGGACTGAAGGTATGTTCAAGATGCTTCTTATTTATCAGCAAAAGTCCTCTTTAGTGCGGGAACAAATCAAAAGAACATTTTTAAGAGTTGGTAAATGAGTGAAGACATTTATCAGGCAAAAATGCTCAACAGTTGCTCATAGCAGCTTCTCAAATGCCTACAAAATGTAATATATTTGGACTTTAGACAGTGAGCCAGACATACCAAGCACTTTATAGTTGTAGCCTTGGACTGTGGTACATTGCGAATGTAATAGTTTATTTAATTAATCCATTAATCAACACTGTATTCAGTATTGAAAATAATAATTTGTTGCAGCCCGACTTTTCTTGTTGCATTAAACCGCCAGTATTATTTGCTGCTGAGCCGTTTCTAAAAACCTCGTGCTTATTTTAACTTAAAATATTAGCTTTAAAACTAGTTTCTAGTGAGATAGTTTGTAAACCCCTAGTGCATAGCCACCTCTCACACACACACACACACACACACACACACACACACACACACACACACACACACACACACACACACACACACACACACACACATCCTGCCCTCCCCGTGGTATATAAAAGAAACAGGACAAGTGACACCTAGATAATGGGCTCTAATTTGAAGGTGTCATACTCTGGGAGGTGACACATTTCTTAGCCTATAGGGGCTGTTCTGTCTTCTCATTGGAGAGTGGCAAGATAAAGGGAAGAATGACAGAAGGAAGGGGGGTAACTGATAGTGAAAGAGTAATTGATATCAGAGATGCATGTGACCATTGTAATAGGACTGTCACATTTACTCACCTGCATCCCCCCCATCTGTCCCATAAAATCTCCATCTGTCCGAAGGGCTTCAAGTTAGCTCTAAACTTCACACCCTCCGAAAGGCCTTTGTCTCTTGGTACAGAGGTTTTTAAATAAAAAAAGCAGGAACTGGCCATGCTATTATGTTTTTTTAATACATTTGTGTCATTCATTCCTTCGGATATAAAGCGGTGGGGATGCATGTGGTGACAGATAAATGTCAGTGTGACACTCAGGGGTCATGATCCAGATTAACACCTCCTGCTCTCTCTGTTATTACATATTAAACTGTTTTGGAAAATGCCGCCTGCATCCCTGGTGTAAGCCAAGACACGAGCAGAAAATGAAAAGGCGATCTCCTGTGGATTTGTGTTGAGAAAGTCTCTTGGTTTACAAAGATGAAAGACAAGTCATTCTTTTACCAATTTATTTGTCACCTTTTTTTCGGCTGTTGGCAAAAATCTCCAATGTTTTTTTTTGCCTAAAGTTTAAAATGTAGAAGTTGTCCTTTCATTTTCTGAATGCATTTGTGAGTTATTGCCACCTGCTCTGCTTTCTCTAGCAACTAACAGAGGAGAAAGCAGATGGACTCGTCAATGAAGCAGCCAGGTATGTTTGCTCATGTTTCGTTTGAATAATTAGTTTGATAGTTTCTTTGTTTTCTTACAAAGAGAAATCACACTGCTGTTATTTAAATAAATACATTTTCAAAGGGTTAAACTCACATGATATAACATTTTGAATACTGAACTTTATGCTGGTATAGCTTTACATGTGCTGTATGGACATGAAAGTGGTGATTTCTCGCAGTAGAGTGATTAAGTGTGTGTGTCTAAACTATTCCTACCAAATACTCAGTGTCCACCACACTCTCTCTCATAACGTGCTGTTGACCAGAGCCTTGCCGTCCGCCTGTCTGTCTCCCTGGACGTCTGTCTGTTTGTCTCTTCCAGCAGCTGTGTGCTGTTGTTGTTGAACAAATACCCTGATGAAGACTGACCAGTTGCATGACCCTTTGCATTCTTGGTCTTTGTTTGTGTTTTCACCTCTAAACTAAACAGCGCTCAGCTCCCCACTGCCACCCATGACAATACGTACACAGAGTATCTTCATTTTGTGTTAATCTTGACGTTTCTGTCCTGTAAATTGTGTCACTTTCCAAATAGAAACAATATTGTGTTGCATTATTTGTAGGCAGATTGCTGTGGCTGACCTCACCATCATCAACAAGACAGACCTGGTGAATGAGGAGGAACTTGCCCAAATACGAGAGGCGGTCAGGTCAGCTTCACAGACTTCTTGTATTCTCTTTTTTTCTAGGAGTATTCTGTTGATGTTATGTTATATTTGAGATCCTTATGTAACATTAGGAAACGTTACATTTTGCCTCCTTGACAAGGGCCTAAAACAAAGTGGTAGGGGCTTAGGGTTAAAGAAACTTGGTCCGTTTCGCCAATTATAAAAAGATTGAACTTTATTTCCCTTTCTCTTCAGGTCTGTTAATGGTCTTGTCAAGATTCTAGAGAGCCAGAAGTCGAGGTACGTTTTTCAGACCAAAGTAAGATTGTGTTTGTATATGGCTTTGTACCAGATTTCCTGCTTTGTTTGGTGTAACAGATGAACTCCACGTGCTGCTACTGCTCAGATCTTCATATCAAAGTCAGGCGTGACATTGCTTAGGAAAACCCCGTCACACACACACACACACACACACACACACACACACACACACACACACACACACACACACACACACACACACACACCACACACACACACACACACACACACACACACGTACACAAACTGCTGCACCCTGAATAAACGCCAAACCTTCAATGGTGTTCAGTTACCCACAAATCTTTGCTCTTTGACCCTTGGTCTCAAGTAGACATGGTTGCATATGTGTGTGCGTGCCAACATGTGTGTGTATAAGCCTTATGTGTTAGCATGTTGTGTTATTGGTCCCAGGTAGCATCTGGCTAACACAAGCAGTGTGTATGAAAGGTCTGGGTGTGTTTCGGGTCTGATGTGCCCCCCCACTGAGTTCAGACCAGGGTGAACAGATGAAAGACGCCGTGCAGTGAGGGGTTAATCGGAAAAACATTCCCACAACTTTTAGCTTGAGCCAGTTCTCCCGGTTAGCCTTGATGTTAGTTTATGCCAACATAACCTTATAACCAGATCTTCTTTCACAGGGTCGATCTTTCTGAAGTATTGGATCTGCACTCCTTCGACAGCACGAATGGAGCGCAGTGAGTTGGTTTTTTCCCATTCAACTTTTATGTACACAACATTTCTTTATTCAGAAAAATATATAATTGTTTGGTCAAGAAATGTACGACTAAAAACAAAAACTGTAACTGTAATAACAAGATTTTTTTTGAGTGACAAAAACATAACAGCTGATAAGTCACATAGCAAGTTTTAGGATCACTAACATTTGGTTAATTATATGGAACATTTTACAGCTTATATAAATATAAGAATGCCTTGACAGTGATGTTATAGTGACAGTGTTTATTAATTACAACATATTTCTTGAAAAAAGGCAAACACTTTATGATCAACTAACTTCAGATGGAAGAGGAAGCAAAAAAGCAAAATAAGAAAAGGCACTTATATATTGTATTTACATTTTTTAATATGACTGCACTAAATGTGACAGAGAAAATGTGTTAAAAATATTTACGTAGCAGGATATGTCACAGCTGATATATTACATGTGTAGGTGCTCTCTAGGGGACAAAATATTGAATTGCTATACTGGCATTTCTACACTGAAACTTCTTGTTGACATACCCGAACCAATGTGTCTGCTGATAATATGTAGAGTACCCAACGTGTTCTATTTCAAACTTACAGTAACGGATCAAGAACTTATTTGGACTGCATTGATAGCCTTTGTTGTTCTTCTGTCTGAACTGTGTACCCAGCAGTCTTTGATACTGTTGCTCATCATGTTTCCCTCTAATTAACACACTCTTTTATTGAGCAATCCCCTGTTACACCGCAGGGTGGTCATCATATTGTATTCCCTGCAGAATGTCATTCTCATGAATAGCGTCAGTGTTCATCCTTTCATGTGAATGAAACGGGCCGCGGCGTTAAAGCTCTCTTACATGCTCTCGGTCAGTGTCTCTGAGCCCAGCTGCAGAGGATTAGAGCTGTGTGTGTCCACTGGCTCCCGAGGAGTCCCCTTGTCCCAACAGATAGCTCCTTTCCCCCTGCCTTTGAGAGTCCAGGCCCCTCCTCCCCTCCATCCCACGCTGGCTGTTTGAAGCGCCCCCCCGCCGCTCCGCCTGTGTGGTACTAACAGCACACAGGGCTCAAGCTGCTGGACACAACATTTAGCCTCCTTGTGAGGTCAGGGAGAAGGGGGAGGATGAGGAGGTCTGATGGGTAGAAAAAGGCCAGTAGTTTGTTTGGGGGTGGTGGTTGGTGTTTTGTAGGATTTAATTGCCATTTCTAAAGTTTTCACAAGTCCATTCAGTGTTGTGTCATTAAGCCCTGATACAGCTCCCAGTAGGGATTTCATTCTGTGAGACAAAACTCAAAGACAAAACTGTATAGACAAGCGGAGAAGAAAAAGAACATTGTTACGTGATCCCTCAATTTAACCAGTTAAGCCTCTGTGACATTAATTATCTTTTTTTCATGATAGACAGCAATGAACATAAGATAGAAAACACAAAATAAGTCGTGTAATCCGTTTATGCCACTTTAAAATCATTATTTTAGATTGTTATTTATGGAGCAGATATGATGGAATAAATGCTCAGACAATAACTAAACATTTAAAAATACCCCCAAGTGTCAGCAGCCATAATATGGAGTAAAGAGGTATGCAGGGATATTGAAGAATGATGATAATGTTAAATGTACTTAATTATTATGTCAACCCATTTTTTAACAAATAATGTTAATTCAGCTCAAAAAATGATAAAAAAATGGAAATATCCCAAAATGTAGCTCTGAAATGTCCCACGTCGTCTAATGTGCAAAGACTAGCGTGGTGTTAGAGCTAACCATTGTGATAAGAGATGATATGGCTAAACGTAGTTAAGGTAATAAATGCAATGTAGTGATCTGTCCTTTCAGCTTGAAATAGTTGATCATATTGGACAAAATAAATCATTTATTTTATCATTTCTCTCTTAAAGTCTGGCTGAGAAGCTCCAACTTGTGAAAGATTCAAGACCACATCTTGACAAGGTATTGTTTTCATTTTATTCATTAACTGACAAAACCTACCTCTATGCATGTCTTATATTTCTCCTTGTTTTGTTTGCTAATTTATTTCAACACATCATTTCCTACAGGATAAAGGGTATGCATTCTCTTGAGGCTAACATTGTGCCTTGCATTCCCCCAGGCTGTGACACTGTAGTGAAAACTCCCTCCCTGCTTTGGTTTTTGTGTTGAGATCCACTTGAGGCTTTTGATGTTTTCTTGTCCCACTGCAAATAGACCCAGTCTCGGTCCTACACAGCAACATAGACTTTCAGTAGACTGGGCAGATTGTGTTGGCTAGACTGACTAGAGCCTTGGCTGCATGTTATGACTCGACACTTGTTTGATCTAAATCCAGATGTCATAAAATTCAGTACCTTGCTTAAGATTTTAATTAGAATTTAGATATAAATTGGAAACCTCTTGTGTATCATTTTATATATTGTTCTTTTCATTGAAGATGTAAACAATGAAACATACTTATTCCAGGATTATTCCAGGATCATGCCATTTATCTTGATGTTTCATCTGGCTTAAGACCAAATGAGTGCTCGCAGCAATTAGGCCTCATCTTGTGCTTTATCCCCATGACCTTTTATCACAGGATGAGGAGAGATGAGGGTTGTTTGTGTGGGTAAATAACGGCATTGTTGTCTGTTTTCTCCAAGTTCCCTTTCCCGCATGAGGCTCAACCGTCCCTCAGACCCTCCCTCTTTCTCCCCCCTCCTCTTCCCCGTGTTGCTCTTTTACATGTAAATGAGAATGCTGTTTTTCTGTTGTTATACCAAATGACAAGGAAGTGTGTAACCTTAACACTTCAACACGAAACCCCCAAATATCTACAAAGTGCCCCTTTTAATGCTGTGTGTGTGTGTGTGTGTGTGTGTGTGTGTGTGTGTGTGTGTGTGTGTGTGTGTGTGTGTGTGTGTGTGTGTGTGTGTGTGTGTGTGTGTGTGTGTGTGTGGTGTGTGTGTGTGTGTGTGTTGTGTGTGTGTGTGTGTGTGTGTGTGTGTGTGTGTGTGTGTGTGTGTGTGTGTGTGTGTGTGTGTGTGTGTGTGTTGTGTGTGTGTGTGTGTGTGTGTGTGTGTGTGTGTGTGTGTGTGTGTGTGTGTGTGTGTGTGTGTGTGTGTGTGTGTGTGTGTGTGTGTGTGTGTGTGTGTGTGTGTGTGAAAATAAAGTGAGAAAAGCAGATAAAGAGTGGTTTCAGGTGCAGAGTGGAGTTGTGGTTTTTGACACACGATCATTGACAAAGTCATCAGCCGGGGCGTAAAACACTTCTTTTGTTTAACGGTCATAATGACTTTGCAGGTTTCGGTAAACTGCAAATGGATGTTAAAGTATTTTAAATAAATGCCATCAGTGAACTTTAACTCTGAATTACAGACTGAAAAAAAGAATCTCAACACGTAAAACCAGTGTGTATAACTGTCCAATAATTTATCTTCGGTGCATTTGTGCTACTTTACTTGGGCTTTTTCATTTTATTTTTATTTATACACTCCTACTCTCCTACATTTAAGAGGGGGATATTGTCCTACATAAAACAGTTGTATACAAAGTTGTCGAAATTATCTCCACCTTGACAACATTCATGATAATGAATCAAGGAAAGAATATGTATATTAATACATGACAAATATACACTTTGAATTGACCATTGGGCCTAATGAGTACCTATTTTTCTTTAAATGTATTTATTGTTATTTGACTGATAATACGTATTTGCTTTAAATGTGCTATTTTGAATTAGAGATAAATAAGTCCCTGCTGCATCAAAGCCTGTCTATGTGAATTTCCTTCTAATTTAATTTCACAAACAGGGTAACTTATCTGTATCTCTTTGAAATTAAAATATAGAAATTAAGTTTCAGAAAGAAAGAAAAATATCTTCAAAACCATAAAATGTTCAAATGTGTCAATACAATTAGTTGGATTACACTTTCATGTTTTATTTAATGTCATCCTCAGAGTATTTTAACTGTGACGTTTGAAGTGGCTGGAGATCTCTGTGAGGACGCCTTAAACATTTTCATCCAGGTACCCTCCAGTTGGTATTTCTGTTGCCATTACTAATTAGCTATATCACAAAGCCCTCTGTAAAGTAAACACCCATTTTCACCGTTTCAGGATCTCCTTTGGGAAAAGATGTTTAAAAACAAAGAAGGGCAACCCATGACTGTCATTCGGTTGAAGGTACAGTAAGGCACAATAGTCTCCCCCGGTGCAGCAGTGATCAATAACTGCCCATTTATTATCTGTATTAATCAGTTCCAACCACTTCATTTAGTTTCTGTTAATGTGTAACTCGTGACTTGTGACTTGTGTGTTTCAGGGTATAGTATCATTTGCAGGTAAAGCCCACCAAGTGATGCTGCAGGGGGTCCACGAGCTGTATGACCTGAATGAGACTCCCCAGCTCTGGGAGGAGAACCTGCGGATCAACAGACTGGTCTTTATAGGTGAAGACACACACACACACACACACACACACACACACACACACACACACACACACACACACACACACACACACACACACACACACACACACACACACACACACACACACACACACACTTCTTTCACATGTGCATCGTTACACATTTCTTATACACCACTTTTATTTAGAAATTCTCAGTTAACTTGTTTCTTGATTCTAGCATATATTTCAGTAAGTTCTTGGCAAGCATGATAGTTTCATTTTATTGTTCCACAATTACTTAAAACATCCCAGTAAATGATCTGGTATAAATGATAAAAAAAATAAAGACAGTGTTCATTTGAGCCTTGTACTTTGTTCAACGTAGGTCAGCTTAACCTGTAAAAATGTACAACAATTACAAAAATGAAGTGGCTATGTTTCCAGTAAAACATGTTCCTGGGTATCAATTGACCTTTAATTTAGGAGAATCTCTGGAAATCAACAATTCAACTCAACACATGTAATTCAACGCTTAAATAACATTGACTTGTTGTTTAATATAGAAAATGTATTTGAAATGTTAAGGAAATTACAAACCCATAAAATAAAGCCATACCCATTTTGTCTTTTGTGTTGTACTGCCTCGGGAAGTCCTCATGCCCACACTTGAGTCTATTACTATAATACCTAAGTGTGCCTGTTTATGTGTAGCCGTGCTATATCAATGCTGATGTTTGTGTCCTGCAGGTCGGAACCTGGACAAGAACATTCTGCAGGAACAGTTCATTTCTAAAGTGTTGGAAGGAGCAAACGCAAATTAGCTACAAACTCTTTTCTCCTCTTTGCTTCGAAAACTGATGATTCTGAAGCAAATGTCGTGGCTTTGACCATTCATAATTCTTGGGCTGTGTTTGAGACTTTCACTCCTTTCCTACAAGAACCCGAGGTACGGTTAATGTGACAGCAGTGATGAAAACAGTTTCACATTGGGGTAATCTGCCACTGCCTGCTTTAAAGCGACATAAACAGTGTGTATGTGCAGTGCTTTGTGGCACCCTCGCAACGTACACTTGACCACAAAAAGATGCGACAAAGGTTCAGTTGGGTGACCAAATAGTTTATTAAGTTGAAAAGTGATGTACACACTCTATCATGGGTTATACAACACTGTACCCTGTAAACAAATAGGTCTGCTTACAATTCTGGCCTCTAACATCTTGTATTCTTAAATTATTATATATCAAAATAAAGTTGTTTTTTCTGAACATATTCTAAGTCTTTTCTGATCAACCTTAACACAATAAATATTCAAGCTATTTGTAAAATGACTAGTTCTAGGTGACAACAGCAGACTATTAACATAACAACAGACACAAAGTGCCTTTGTTTTAAAGTGGTAAGTTCACGATGATACTCAACAGAGTGTGAAAAGGCTTTAAGAGCGTTAACATCTTAGCTTTTATTATCAAACTTTTACAGAGTTTTCAACTTCTGCATCCAATCAGCAAGCCTTGTTATTTTAACACTTATGACTCAAATATTGTATTGTAATATTAAGTTTTCCAAAAATGCGTATAATGTAGGTGTGGCTTTAATTATTATGCCTAAAAGGTTACCATGCAAACCTGTATTGTTTTCATATACAGATAAACTGGTTGGTTCGTTTACTGTATTCAGCTTCCCCTATAATGAGACCTTCATTAAAAACTATTCTTAATTTGTACCTATAATAATGTGGTTTTCTTGCAATTAATAGGCTACTTTCTAAGCATAAACTCTGCTTCACTTAAGACTAAATGTTGAATTTCAGATTGAATTAAGTTAGTGCTTGTGATACTTGAGAAATCACAGCCATTCGGGTATTTGTTACTTTGGGCTGTATTGGTATGCTGTCATGTGAGAGCCATCTCTCACACAGTAGGCCAGTAAGGTGAGGAAATAGGTGGAGTTTTCACAACGTAGTCATTTGCAATGGAGATGGATAAGCAGCACGGTTTTAGCACATATCCGCTGTAGGACCGGTTTGCTTTGAGGATGGCTCAGCTCATTCATCCCGGTCGTAAAGCCGAGCTGAGCCCTGTAGCCCAGAGCGCAGCGTTCAGCTGAGCCGTTTCCTACTCGATTCTGATGCTGATGGCCTCGTTAAGGCGACTATTGCCTCTTTTCTCTCCTGCCTGCGGGACGCCTCACCACGGCCATTTTCATGGTCACACCACCCACGGGCATCCAGAGGTGACAAACTAAACGAACCCGCGGGGGTTCCGAGGGGGAAACACTTTATTTCTTAGCGGTGGCTAGGCGTGGTGTTAAAATTCCCAAGAGCATCCAATCGCCGACTGTGATGCTGTAAGACTTGTAATATCAGATGATTAAAATATCAGGAATGAACTTTAACATATTTTTAATGATTTTTTTTGTTTGTATCATATCAAGGATTGCATGCCCAACACAGAATGCCTATAGACTCAAAGTGGCGTGAGCTACCTACTGTGTATGCTGCAGGAGTGAAAAAAGAGATAAGTCAAAAATAACACTGTGGTGATATTTGGTGATTTTTATGTGTAAAGCCCATACTTATCGATGGTTATTTAGGCTGAGAAATTACATCAAAAGTAAGATTTCAGTAATTATTTTTAATATTTGACATTTAGTTTCATGTTATGTAATTTCGTGATGGCACTCACTTTAAACTTTGGGAAATTTCAATAAAACACATAAGTGAAATAAGGAAATCTAAACATTGAGCTTTCTTAGGCCATATGCACTTCAAGACCCCCTAAGCCTGTGTGATCGCATCCTCTGGCTCCCCGCGGCGAGGGGCTCCTCTGATAGGTCCAGAGGGTTAATGGGACTGGCCTACAGGGCAGCAGTTTCCCCTCATATAAAGCCTCAACCCTTCTTATCACAGCAAACAGCCAGTAAACAAGGTTTAAGGAAGGAATGCGCTTTTACGCATGATCAGAGGCCTTTTGGTATTACGCACGGCGAAACATTAATGCAGCTTTGGCACCGAGTTTTTACGCGTTTTTGACCACTCTGCGTGTGAACATGACTCTCTCCGGTGAATTTGAGGCTCCACAACACCCTGCTTCGCTTCTAGAAGAGGATGAGATTGATATAGTGGGCGAGGACGAGCCTACCAGTGTGCGTATTTATAGAAACAAGTGCTCTACGGACCCCGGTTCCTCGGCTGAATCTGGTGCTGAATTTGACTCTTCCGAGCCAGACTCCTCGGGGGAAAGCGAGAACAGTTTCTGCGCAGACGCCCCGCTGTCCAGGAAAGCCCAGAGCAGCTCTGTGAAGCCTCCTTACTCCTACATCGCCCTCATCACCATGGCCATCCTGCAGAGCCCGGTCAAGAAGCTGACGCTCAGTGGCATCTGTGACTTCATCAGCAACAAGTTCCCCTACTACAAAGACAAGTTCCCTGCATGGCAGAACTCCATCCGGCACAACCTGTCCCTCAACGACTGTTTCATCAAGATCCCGAGGGAGCCCGGAAATCCGGGCAAAGGTAACTACTGGTCTCTGGACCCTGCCTCAGAGGACATGTTCGACAACGGCAGCTTCCTTCGACGCAGGAAGCGCTTCAAGAGAAACCAGCCCGAGTTTGGCAAAGACGGACTTGTTTTTTACTCCAACTTGAACTGCTACCGGCCATACGGGCAACCGTATTGCGTACAGGGCCAGGTAAGCCCCCCATCCGCTGCTCCTATCCGGTACATGCCTCTGCAGGAGGGCATTATGATGCCTCCCTCTTCCTATCACATTCTACCACAAACTTTGAACAGTCACGGGAACAGCAACGGGCCTAAAGACTTCAGAGCTCAGCTTTGCTCCACAGACCCTGCTGAGCCAAAGCCTCGCCTGCAGGCAAAATGCTCCTTCAGCATTGACAGCATCATGAGCAAGCCCTCTCCTTTCAGTGCACAGAACCTGAATCCACCTCGCAGCTCTCTTGGGTACGGTCACCTGATGTCTGGCCCTGCTGCCCGTTTAGTCCCCACGCTGATGCAGGCTCCATTCTGTCATCCTGCTATGCTGAGCAATGCTCCCTTGAGAAACGAGCACCTCAGACTCTCTTACCATCACTGAAGCCTCACAGTGTCTGTGTGTTCGATGCTTTGTGAAGACAAGTTGGTGTAGATTGTTTCTTAAAGAAATGTTTTAATTGCATGATATTTATGTGACAAATTCATGTCTTAAATGAAATAATTGTTAATAAGATGGTTGGTAATATATTTGTGATACATGCTGCAGTGGAAAGTGTTTTGTGTGTTTTTGTTATTAATTAACTTGTGAAAATAAATATCTGTAAAATATCTGATGTTTCATGCTCTTTTTTGGTTACTAAAAGCACTATTTTAGTTACATCATCATTGTTTGGGTCAGGCCAATGCCAAATATAAAAGTAAGAACAACAATATAACAACAGTCTAATACATTTGAAAAGCCCCTGATAAGTATTGTGTTCCATAGCATGTAGTGAAACATATATTGTATCTTCGATGATGCATAAGCTGTCAATGTACGAAAGTTAAATTCTCTGACATAATTTCACATTATCTCCAAAATATTATATGTATAAGTCCAAACTCTCAATAATTCTATATTCTCCAAGTCAAATATATTCACTTATACTGTCATTTGTTATTGATATTTAAAGATGATTAAAATTGTCAAAAATCCTGGTTAAAACACAATCAAAATGTTGTTATGGAGTTTCAACTATTGAGATAACATCTTGAAAAAATGTACGTAAAACAACATTTCTAACCAGCAGATTAAAAAGGGTCATGCCAGCTCTAAACTAATGTCCCCAAGACACTTGTTGATTTGATAAAGAATAAGAGACTGTTTCTGCATTTATTGCTCTTGATTTTAACAATAAAAGCACATACTTTTATATTAGAACTATATAATTAATACTAGAATATCTTTTAATAATTATAAATGATAGATACCAAATATCTGTTAGGTTTCTTGTTTGCTGTGGAAGGAACATATTTTTGAATGTTTAAGAGAACTTTATTTCTTCCTTTCTGTCACAAGGTGGCACTGTTTACCAGATTTTGGCTTCAACAAAGTGTCCTTCATACTTGCAGTGATGGCCTAACCCAGACGTGTAAAGGGATTTCAAACTAATACATGCAATGTCACAGATTACACTTTTGTATTTAAAAAGAATATGCCTACTAAAACGATACGGAGATAAACTTCAGAAGAGATGGAGATGTGAAACAAATTACATTTCAGTGACAATTCAAAACTTTACTATCAGGAAGTACAGGTTTGCTCATTGCGTTGTCATGCTATACTTATAAAGTCCTATGTGCCTGCCAGGCTTATATGCCTTTATACCGGGCAGTGTGGACAGCACAGACACAAACAGTGTCCGGTTGCAGACCGGTTCCAACACAATTCCCCTCTGCCATCAGTCAAATGTCTATTTTGGTCCATGGGGCTCAGCTGATTGTGGGCCTTAAGGTTCTGGCCCTCCCTGCTCTTTTTTTTCTTTAGTCAGTTGTTCAGGCTTATTAGGAAAAGAGGGAGGTCTGACAGCAGAGGAGAGTGGTGGATGTTCATTCCAGTGCTGAGGGGTGTAGCTCTGTAAGCTACAACAGAAGTCGCCGAGGTGAGTACATTTTTCTGGCTGGCTGTTTCCTGCCATCCCTGTGCGGGACTAGCCTACTGTCACCCCTCCTCGGTTGGGACACTGCACCTTCAGCCTGACAGGACCCTCAAGTGCTGTTTATTCTCCAAACTAAGACCACTTTTACTCAGTGGTCGAATATCACCAGAAGCAAACTTCAATAACCAACTTCAGGTTATTTGATCCACGTCCTCCCATCTGGAGGAGGATGGAGACGAGTCCCATCCCGGTGGTGACGGTCCAAACCGCCCCCTTCGAGGACCAGCGGCCCGGTACCAACGGGCTGCGGAGGAAGACAGCGGTGTTCGAGGGGAAGAAGAACTACCTCCAGAACTACATCCAGAGCTTGCTGTCTTCCATCGACCTGCGGGACCGGCAGGGCTGCACCATGGTGGTGGGCAGCGACGGCCGCTACTTCAGCCGGGCTGCCACCGAGGTGATCGTGCAGATGGCAGCTGCCAACGGGGTAAGCAGGGAGGGGGACTGCCCCGCTGAGACTGGATAACATGTGTTGCATTATGTCAACTTGGGTTCTGGAAACACTTCTTACAAGACCATCGTTTCAATGATATTTATTTAAGTGTTAAATACATATATTGGAGTGAAGGCTATTTTCACGTTTCAAGTAAGTAAAAATGTATGACAATACAACAAATAGTCAGTTATCAGCAAGTTAAATCCCAAATGAGATTTAAGACTAAGAACTAAGAACTGTAACTAAGAACATGGATAAATAAACTTGCCATTAATGATTTAAAAGTTGTACAGTGTTTACAAGGGTAGTATTATGACTACCTGTGTAGTAAATGTAAATCAAAACTAAATGTTATGTTAAAAATATATATATATTTCTCATCTTTACTGCACTATACGGTAAAGCTTCAGGTCTTTAAAACTATGATAATAAAAGTCTGAGAAGTGAAAATCAATACTTATGATTTGATAACAACTCATATGCACCTTAACATTGCATTTTAAATAAGGGAAGCACTGCCAAAGTCTAAACAAGAACAGTGATAAGGTGACCTAACTTCGTCTAGATTGTTGTTACACAACTTCCTAAAAACATAGTGAGAAGGACTTGTCAAAATGTATTACATATGAAGACACTACATTGCATTGGTCAACATTTGTCCAGAATTTTCATTGATCACCCCATGCTACTACTTCTTGTACACACTTGAAAGCTTTAGGTTAGGTTAAAGTAATAATGTGTGATATTAACACATGCAAACCCATCCCAAATATGTGTTTAATGTCAACAAATAAATGAAAATAGGAAGACAGAGTGAGGAAAGTCCCCACAGCTCATTTAAAATGCTGGCTCGGAAATCTCTGAGATTGGTTTGGATGAGTTTCAAAGGAAAATCTGAAGAGAATATAATGTGTTTTTCGAGATCAGTCTGTTTTTTCTGCTGTCCCGGCCAAATGTCCCTAGCTGTCGGCCTTATCAGCACTTCCATCCATCCTGCTCAGTTTTCCTGCTGACGTATGTTCCCCGTCTCGCTCTTCCTTCTCTCCAGGGCCAAACGTTATGCTTTTGGGGATCCCCTTTATATGGCATTGAACCAAAAGTCAAGATACTAGTAGCATCAGTTGCAGATAACCCACACATTATGGACTATGTTTCTACCACTAGTTATTGAATAATATCAAACATGGTGAGCAATAAGAACATTTATCATTTATGTTCTTAAATTATTACACAGAACAGGCTAAATATGTTCTGAAGAGTACATTTCTTCGGGTTGTCCCTCACTTTTCTTTACAAATACAACTTGCCGGATGTTAGGAGGATCTACTGACGTAAGGAGAATAAATTCCTCTGCAGTGAGGACACTTTTATTTAGAATAGCTGTTATGCAGGGGAATTATGGGATGCTGGTGGTATTGCCACTTTAAATGTAGCATACAAATTATAAATAAAGGGGGCAGCTCTGTTATTTTGGAACCCTCTTGGGGCAGATCATTTGCTTTTTTAAAGCTGGCTGTCATTTAGTCACCTGAATGATGAGATGCTTTGGGCCATGGTTGCCTTTAGTTCTAGTTGGACAGATTGGCTCTTGAACTTTTTCAGGTCAGTGTAGGAAAATAAATTCCACCATAGATGGGCAATTTTCCAAACATATTTACCAGCATTTATGAAACATTTGAGGCAGCCACAAAACAGAATGATCCCCAGATAGCATTACATTAGGTGACATCTGACTTTGCTTCTCTTTATAATCTGTGCTTTGCAGATTGGTCGTCTGGTTATCGGCCACAACGGCCTCCTGTCCACCCCCGCTGTTTCCTGCATCATCAGGAAGATCAAGGCCATCGGTGGGATCATCCTCACAGCTAGCCACAACCCTGGAGGCCCCAGTGGAGACTTTGGAATCAAGTTTAATGTGGCAAATGGAGGTGAGGACTGCTTGTTTAATGATTTTTCCCATAGCTTCTTCCAATGGAGAATGTACGAGTCAAATGTAGTGGTTTGAAGTCATGACCGAAATGAATGCCATTGAAAGTCATATGAATGTAAGTCTTTCTTTCTTGGGCAGGCCCGTCTACGGACACAGTGATGGAGAGGATCTGCCAGGTGAGCCGGACACTTGAGGAGTATGCCATCTGCCCTGACCTCCACATTGATCTGTCCAGGCTGGGAAGACAAGAATTTGACCTGGAGAACAAGTTCAAACCATTCAGAGGTACAACCCTCATGCACTCCTTTATTCTTTCTTTAAGGCACAAATGCATACAACCAAAACAACTTGACAAATGATCTCTTCTCTGTGTCTCTAGTGGAGATTGTTGACTCAGTTGAGGTGTATCTACAGCTGCTGAGAAACATCTTTGACTTCAGTGCCATTAAAAGTCTTCTCACAGGACCAGATCAGCTCAAGATACACATAGATGCCATGAACGGAGGTGAGAGAGTTCATCATCTATCGTATGTAACCCCTTTAGTATTGTCAATGTTATTGAAGAATAAACTGTTGCTGTCTTTTCTCCTCTCCTCGCCTTCCCTGATGTATTGTTCTAGTGATGGGCCCTTATATACGTAGGATCCTGTGTGAAGAGTTGGGAGCTCCGGCTAACTCTGCTGTCAACTGTGTCCCTCTGGAGGACTTTGGGGGCCGACCCCCGGAGCCCAACCTGATCTACGCCACCTCTCTGGTAGAAGCCATGAAAGGAGGGGACTTGGGCTTTGGAGCTGCATTTGACGCGGATGGGGTAAGACATCTGATGATAAGCATTTGTTAAATCCACTTGTATTCTCTTTGTATGAAAAAGTGTGATAAGGGTGGTAAATATGCCTCAAGCCATAAAGCAATACCTTTTTGTTACTCTTAATTTTCTATGTGGAGTTTGATAACATTTGGTGGTTTAGCTTTGTTTACAAATATTAGTAGGTAATTGATTTGTGCTAAATAAATGACCTTACATGCCGTTGCATATCCTGGTTTAGGTCACTAATGTTCAGATTTGTTTTCACCGATTAAGACTGAATTAATGAAGTTAGGCTCCACCCATAGATACAAGAGAGCGAATTATTTATTTTGTATTTGTTTTTGCTCATTGATAACAGGAAGACAAGCAATGGGGGTTGAATAATACTGTATCCATGATGATCCAACAAGCAGCTCACTTTTTCCACAATGTCATCCAATAGTCATTTCTAACACACACACACACACACACACACACACACGCACGCACACGCACACGCGCACACGCACACACTTTGCAGAGTAAATTAGTCAAGAGAATTGCGTCATATCTGCTCTGTTTCTCCCACCAGGATCGGTCGCTGTTTAATAATACTGTAACCAATATTATACACAAACTCTAAAAGGACATTTTGATTGTTGGCAAAAAGAACCTTGTTTTTCACTTTTATGTGACTTACTGCTTTTATGTCAACCCAAACGTTCTGCTGAATTTGATATATTATATGTTTAATCATTTGGGGAACATTGGAAGTCTGTGGCACCGAGAAGCAAGTTATTAGTAGGTTTAGTCTGATTGCAATTCGAAATGTATGACTCATCTCACATTGTACCATATTGTGCTGCTTTCAGGACCGGTATATGATCCTGGGAGAAAACGGCTTCTTTGTGAACCCATCGGACTCTGTGGCCATCATGGCTGCCAACCTGTCCTCCATCCCTTACTTCAGACAGCTGGGAGTCAAGGGCTTTGCCAGGAGTATGGCCACCAGCACCGCCCTCGACAGGTACAACACACACTTGCACACACTCTCAGGAGTCAATCTGAGGAGTTCAAGGGGAAGAGGGACTGGAGATTGATATACAGCCGTTTATAGGGCAAACTGACCAAGGTTTCTATGCTGTTTTTCTTTATCAAAGTCAAAGACGACAGAGACATAAAACAACAATTTAAAGTCAGCCAAGATCACTTACCAGATCAGCTTCATGCACTACAATCGCATCAGAAACAATGCACACAAATATATCTCTAAAGTTACAAACACAGCAGTGCAAAAAGTAAAACTACTGCATCAATCAAATGCCATAAATTAGAGGAACCACACCATAGGGACATTTCCTCATGTTGACACATCCTGGGACGCTACAGTTTATGTTTTTGAAATCTGTCACATCACCTCGATCTCTCTAGAAAAACTCCTCAAGCAGCCCAATCTCTAGAGAGGGGCCACACTTTCAGATTAAGACTCACCCTCTATGAATAAGACTGTGAGGTCACAACCCCCCTCACACACATTTACTCACCACCTATAAATATTGTCTGTTATGTAAGACTAGAGACGAGCACCGGGTGCTGAGTGAAAGGATGTGATCATTGCTAAAGTCACCCTCATTAACATTGTTCCAGTAGGAGGGATCCCAGCAGTGACACACAATGAACGTAACGCCGCCCCATAGAAGTGTGTCATTCAGTACAAGAATGAACCAGAAAAAATCTACTCTAGTTGGTATTGAAGATAGATTATGTTTTTCTCCATGAATGATCATCAGTCCTTCAAACCTATTCATATATGTAATAATTCCCTGACTTTACCAAAAACAAATGTATTGTCCTAGTAAAAAAAGATGTTCAGTGCTTTACTTGCTTTTTTTTGCTTTTTTCGAAACATATATTTTTCAATTAATAGAGGTTATGTTAGGTTAACGCTATAGTTTGGTTAATGCCACTAAAACGTTAATGTATATTATATTTCAGATGTATGTTTTTGTACACTTTAATCCCAGAGACAACTGTAGTAAAAATGTGTAGCTGTCAGCTCATTCATCACAGTATCCTTGATCCCTGGAAGACAGACGGGCATTGGAGTCTGTCATATGGTCTTTTTTAAGAATCCCAAAGAGGGAGGCCTCATGGTTAAATAACTAAAATGTCAATATTGACTGATGGATCCGAAACATTCTCTTCCACATCCTTGCTGTTTGATGCATTATAAGAGCATCACATATTTGTCAGTATTGGTATAGCCAACACATTGCTCGCCATAAGAGTTGTGAACAGGATTCATAGGTTGACATATGTCTGTTTGTGTGTGAGAGTGCGAGTGCATGAATTGGTATGTCAGCACAATCAGACATCAAGGAAGTGACCTCACTGCTAATCATGGTCTCTCTGGGTTTCACAGCTACAAGAGAGAGATTCTGCTTAGATATGTGAGTGTTACATCACTGGATTACTGGTTATCATTTTAGAGTAGAGACTCGCACGCACGCATGTACACATACACATACAAACACTTCAGACTCCTCTTTGCCTGAAGCACACACACAGTCTATTGTCTATTGTCTCAATATTTGGTGTTTTGTATTAATGATAGCATTAATTTAATTTCCTTGAAACTTAGTTGTAAGATCTCCTGAGAAATGGAAATGACTCTTTACAAAATGATTACAGATAATACCTAAACCACAGACAATATCATGCTCTGGGCTCTCTGAAAAACTTGGTCAGAAATACATTGTCTCTGTCAAACCATATTTCACTGGCGCACTCTAGGGAATGCAAAGCACCTACAGGACAGGGTCACTTTGTTCAGCTTCATATCCCCTACCTAATTCCCTGAATGTAACACTTCTTTCTCTGGATGGGAAATATACATATCTGCAGTGTTGAAGTACTGAGTAGTGTGTTCTTGGACCCTGGACTGAGCCCAAGTGTAGGCCTTTTTAGGGGAGTTAGGACCTGTGTGTGTGTGTCTGCATGAGTGTTTAGACTGAGCAACCCTCCCTGCTGTCTGTTTATGCATAGTCGAGCAAACTGTGTTATTAAAGCCTTGATAAATGTGACGGTGTATATACTGTATGTAGTTGTGTGTATTCGGAGGGGAGTAAGGTAAAACGACAGAGAGAATGTGTTTGAGTTCAGATTTACATGAGTTACAGGTGTCAAATGTGTCGGAGAGGTCCGTCTGTCTGCTTTTATGTACTGTATGTGTTTCTCTCACATATTACAAATAAGGCTGATGAATAGAGGGAGGGGACGGAGGAAGAGAGAGTGGAAGGGAAATATTGGTAAAGGAAACATCTGCCTCTCCTTTAACCGTTCTAGAGGATGTAAGGAGAAGAGAGGCTGACCCTCTTGTTAGCCAGGGTGAGGTCCCAGTTATTGTACCGACTATCTGATTAGCAGAGGGAAGTAGAAGGGTTACATGTTAAAGAGGACATGTCATGACAAAAATAACTTGTCCTGGTGCAATGTGCACATAGATGTCTGTAGTGTCTACCAAACAAAAACAGAAAAAAAAAAACAATCCTGTCTGTTTTTGTGGGCTACCTCCCTTAGAAATGATGGGATTAAACAAGCTATTCAGACTTGGTTCCCTTCCTACAATGCATGCATGAGCATTTAAATATGGCGCCCCTCTTCTAAGTATTTCAAGAAACTACAGAACTACCTTTTGAAATTATTCTCGCAAGCCAACCAGAGCAGACTGAGCCTTTTCTAGAAGAGACAGGTATCTACAGGTATATTCAGACAGGAGGACAAATGTGTATTTTGAACACCACAATTAGTTTACATGATGTATTAGAAACCTGAAATACAGGTATAAACCTAAAAAAAGAGTATTATATGTCTCCTTTAGATGTTGTGGCTCAAATTGGTTCTTTATTTTTTTTTCATCCATTTCTTTAGTTGTTAGGATGACCAAGGCAATCCAAATATTATATTGTCTCACAGCTGCCAATGCTTAAGCCATTTTAAGTGCTACTACCACAGGCTGTGCTTTTTGTGGATTCATTTTAATCCTACGCACCCCTTGAGTATTGTGGTATTTGTATCATGTTTTCATAATGTTTTGCTGGAAAAATAGCAAAAGAATAAACACAAACAATTGGCACAGATGTTGAAGCTTGCAACATGAAGTAATTGCCCTATTATAGACCCGTGGCCCAATTTAGGTCCACAGCCCCATCAGAAGAAGTCAACTACAGATACCCCCCTACTCATCCATTATGTCATTTAAAGTCCCAAACTGGATGACTGTTTTCAGTGGGTTTGGTTTTTGCATTCTGCTTTCTGCCTTCAACCAAGTGTCCATTGTTTTTAGCTTTTTTAAACTTCTGTGCTTGCTAAATTGTCATGACAACCTGTGGGGTCGAAGGAGTGCAGTCCGTCTGTCATAGCCTACTAGTTTATTTGACAATAAATACATACTTGCATTATTTTGTAATCCTGTTTGTGTATTAGTTTTACCTTTTCGAGACCTAAACCTCCTTAAAGAAATACAACCTGACTGATACTGCTATTTTGGATTGAATTGTTATAGTGTACTTTGGGATGGATTATAGGCATTTTCACTTTTACAGCAGACCATATCAGACCAATTTGGTAGGACTGTGTGTTACCATGTAAAGTTTCCAAGACTTAGTACATTTGTGGAGCTGTGAAAAAAAACAAAGAAATGCTAATAAAACCTACTAGAGAAATATGTGAAATGCTGTCATCAGGCTTAAATGTGGTATTATACACAAGTATTTTGATAGAGAACAATTTGCAGAATCTAGCCAAATCAAACATTGACCCAGCAAGCACGCTTCTCAGTCTGACAGTTATTATGAAAAATATATATTTTGACACAGTTTTTGAAATTATGTCTCAAAAGTATTTTGATACTAATCCCAAAAAACAGTGTAGGTAACAGTTTTGACCATTTACAGAAATCATCTCAATTTTAATTTGCATTCTTCATTTTGAAGGAATTTTCCGAGTTGGCCACCAAGGCAACATCTTTAGTGTTTTACATGTCTGCGTTGTCGAGATAGGGGTTCTAGTTAAGGTCAAGAAGAACATTTCAAGACCAAGTAAAGCCCCAGCATGCTAGGCTTTTTGTCTGAATACCATTCTTAAGCTGGTAATTCCGGGATGAGCTCTCTTCAAAAGAAGCTGTGAGGAGAGAGGCCGCTGGACGCTATGTTTGGTGAAATATCGAGTCAAGGCCGAAAGCTGTCAGTATTTCAGTCCGCAGATGTAGAGATTTTCATACCTCACATTACTGCTTAATATTTCTTGATGCATGAGAGAGATACAAAGATAGAGCTAGAGAGAAAACGAGGGAGGGTATTGCTTTAACGTGTGTGTTTATTGACAGTGAAGCCATACTGTAAGTGTGTGGATCAGTTCGTGTGTTTATAATCCTGGGAGCCCAGAGAGTGAGTGAGTTGGAGGGAAGCTGAGCGTTGTTATAAAATATCTGACTGCTTTTTACATTAAGGGGTCAAAGGATTATAATGATGGACCTTTTCTGCCTCTGTTCAATTGAATTTCAACTACAGACAGGATGGGTATTTTTATTTATTTTTTCATTGTAGCCTCATTTCTTGCTGTAGTATTCTCCAGCATGAGAAAGGTTGCACCAGCAATCTTGCAATATGTAGGCCTATGTGTATTCAATATAAACTGTATTGCACTGCTGGAACAGTTCATCATTTTATGAAACCATTTACTTTTTGAAATTCTAAAAATTACTTAAAATCTATAAAAATTAACTGGCACTTTTAATTACGATTACAATGATATTGATATGTATTCTACCACACACTCAAACTTACATGCTAACTTACATAAGTTATTTTGATCTATCAATGAAATGTGTGGCTACTGACTTCTTTGAAGTCTGACAACATAATTATCCTGCAGGTATAGTCCAGCTTCCACACATAGTCAATCCTTATATTCAGAACAAAAACATATTTAAAAAAATCAATACAATATTTATGTTTCTGCCTTCAAGCTGCATGAATAAGTAACTTGAGCACACATTGACTCTGTATACTAAGTCTGCCTGTTTCTAGTGTATGATAATGGACATTGATAAAGCCTTACAGTAAAGTGGTCACACCTAAACAAGGGGGATAGCAGCCCTAAACAGAAACTTCCTTATTGTGTCTCCAAAAATACTCATCTGCCAGAGATAAGCAGCATCAACCGAGCCATGGTTTGATTATGATGATAGTTTTATGTATTGTTTGACTTCAAGAAGTTTTTACTAATGAATCTAAATGAGAATGAAAAGGGATTGTTGATTAGGCCTGTTTCCCTGAGTGTGTGTCTGTACATCAAGGCTATGTCTGAGTATGAGTGGGCTTTCCACCCCAGTGGTGATGCTGTTGTCCAGGTAAGGCCCACCTGGGCAATTATCAAACTTGGGCAAACCTATTTTGCACTATTTTCACACTGTTGAGTTCCTGCATTTTGCAACAAAAACAGCGCTGCTAGGGGTCGTGCTTATGTTGGCTGCGTACGTGCCGTTTGACAAGTCAAAGGCTTGTCAGAAGGCCAGAGTTTCTGTTTTCATTTAGGAATGCCAGGCTTTCCGTTCCAGCTCTGGCTTCCCCAGAGGGGAATAAAGCTAGTTACTCTTTTTGGTAAATTATCCCATCCTCATGTAAACAACTGTGCTGGGCACTGTGAAGTTTATTTATGTGCATGATGATTGGGTGGATTTGTACGACCACTTTAAAACTCTGAAATCTACCCACATCCTCATATATTGTAACAGCATCCCACAGTATAAGCTTATGAGTTTGACAATTCATGTTTATTTCTGAAGGAACAACAATTGTTTATTGAATTTAATATTTATTTCGGCATTTCGTGGACCTGGGAGTTGTGTTTACATGTTGCAGTGGTTACTGAGGAGGTGTGGTTGAGGAGTGAAATGTTTGGAATGAGAAGGGCACTGTTTCGCCGTTAGAAACTAAATATCTCGGGGTGGTAACTTCATAAAACATTATTCAAGAGGTTTTCTGAGTCCTTCTCCATCTTTTTGCTATCACATTTCTCACTAAGTTCTAGGACACAATGGACCAATGTTTTAGAAATATGCAGATAATGAGTCCAATATCCCCTGCTGAACCACACCCCACTTTTTAAACTTCTAAATATCTGAACTCATAGAAGTTTAAAAACTCTATCAATGCTTTCTTTCCACACTGTCAAAAATGTAATTCTTGAACATTATATAAGCAATATTTTATTTTTACTGTTATTAAATCTAACAAATGGTAGGATTTTAACTTGCATTAAGTGGTTGTTTGACCACTGTACGACTGGTAGGCAGAAAAAAGGTTGTACAAACCAACACAAACCTTGTCTGCATGGTATATCAGAGCTTTTGTTCGCTGAGAACAGCTGCCTGCTGCTAGAAACTATGCTATGAGAGCATTAAGAGTGAACCGAAAAATGTGCGGGTTGTAAAATCAGCACAATGAGATGAGAGTTGCTGAAATGCTCTGTAGAGCTGAGGGAGAGGCAGATAGGAGTGATAATGGTCTGTGGGTTCAACACTACAAGTGACTTCTCTCACATACTAGTCTCTATTGTTGTTCAAATGTTGATTATGGCACCTTCAAAGATACTGCTCCTCAAAAGCTGACTCATATGTTATGACTGAATGTAAATTGCCATAATTATAATGATAGTTAGTTTACAATATGGACAGAAAACCCCATGAACAGCTTTTTAGTTGATACTAGCTAGAAGACGGGGTGGTCGCATGTCTAAGTATTCTGATCTGTTTGATTTGAATTGAGGCTAATTTATTCTCATGTTATTTTATTTTAGGTTTTGTCGACATGTGTCAACCCTATTCTAAAATATATTCGATCATGTTACTAATAATTCCATTGTATAAAGCCAGTTACTTTTCTGCTCATTTAAAAAAAGAAGTTGTATTAGTCTTTTTCTTTGCCCTTTTCCCCTCTAGTCTGTTTCTTTGCACTCACCTCTCCTTCCACATATTGTACTGACTTCATCTTTGTCCCTCCCTAGGACTTAAACACACACACACACACACACACACACACACACACACACACACACACACACACACACACACACACACACACACACACACACACACACACACACACGCACACGCTCTCCTTCATGGCTCGGATTCAAAGCAAACATCAGCTAAAAGGTTAACTCACTTTCTTCTCGCTGCCTTTGCCTTATTAAGTTATTGGATGAGCTGCTGGCAGATGAGGCTTGTCATACAACATTTGGTTTGCTTTATTTCAAAGGTCAGATCATGATTTGTAAGTTTATCTCTATATCATAACTGAGAAAGGCTGGCGGGACATATTAGAGAGAGATAAATCCATTGTATTCTTGTGAGCATAGAGTAATAGCTTTGTTTCTCTTTGTGTCTCTGTTTATTTGCAGGGTAGCCAAAGCCATGAAACTGGCGCTGTATGAGACTCCCACAGGCTGGAGGTACTTTGGGAACCTGATGGATACTGGGCGTTGTTCCCTCTGCGGGGAGGAGAGCTTTGGGACAGGTACTATCCCTCATGCTACAGCACACAATCCAAACTACTTCACTCATCATACTCAATGTCATCAATACAGAAATCAGATGAATAGATACATAGCAGAAGCAGCCTTTTACCGTGTGAAGAGAAGGAAACTGATGTTAAGCTTGGGAAATATGAGTGGGTGGGTGACACGGAAATACCCTCCTCTCAGCAGCAACTGTTGTTGAGGTGCCTGCAAGGCCAGGACTGCACTGGCCAGCTGCTGCTGACAAATACAAAAGTGTCCAGTAAAACTCTGTAAATTCAATTGAAATTGTAGAAGTTGGCAGCTATTAACCTTCATTTGACTAACCTAGGCTTTTAAAAAAAACGTTATCATCCGTTGACTACTTGTATTTGTTGCCACGTACCTGGCAATAAACTTGATTCTGAAAAAGGATCTAATTGTTTAGGAAATCAGCATTTCCTTTTAGATTTTCTCAAAATGTCCCTTTTCCTTTCTCTTCCTCACACACTCCCCTGCCTGTTTCATGTCCAGAGTTGTTAGCAGTGCATCCAGTCAGACTTGTATAATAGATGTGAGGGCTGTGACCCTGACTGCATGTGTAAATAATCTCCATTCTTCTGCTATAAAAGGAGACAGGGCTCCCTGAATCACTGCAACATGGAGACAGGCCTCCAGTGGCAATGTTGTCTATGAATGCAAACGCAGATACACACATACGTGGTCAGAAAATATAAACAATAAGCATGCACAAAAAATGCACACACATCTGCTTTTGCCCTCCCTCTACATTCTTTCCACATTTTATTTTCCTCTGCCCTTGTTTCACTTTCTCCCTACATCCTACAAAGCTAATTTAATTTTAGTTTTATCCCTCTCATTCGATTTTTCTTGGTTTAATTGAAGATGTTATCTTAAGCTCTACGTGAGAAGAAACATAAAAGTAGGTATGAAAAGAAGAGAGAAGAGAAGCTTGTAGGAAAGAAGGAGTTGGGAGAGTTTAAACATGAGAAGTATTGACATGGTGGAGAGAAATAAAGAGAGCAGACATGCGAGAGAACAGAGGACTGCGAGAGCTTACTCGTTGTCTACCCATGTAAGGATAAAAGCTCAGTGAGAGCCCAGAGCAGTAAATCATCAGAGCTGTACTCCACTCCTGCTCTTACTACCTCTCATACACATATTCTGTCCAGCACAGCCTTAGCTATTGCAAGTGAAGATTTAACCAGTTCTGTAACACTTTATGTAGTTGTTCTATTGTTACTTTGATTGTATTTCACTGGTTTGCAGATTGATAAGGCCATTGTCAGAACTTTAAAGTTATTGCTCACAACACGCAGTTAAATGCCATCTGAAAAAAAAGACTCATTTGCATTCTCCCAAGACACAATTGGGCTCTGCTGAGGAAAAGAATGAATAGGCACAAAGCTAAACGGGTCAAGAAAGTATGTAGGCAAACAAATAATAGTTGTGTATTACATTTTTATTTATTTTTTTAAAGCAAACCGGTCTCCCTAAAACAAATGGGATATCCATAGCTTCGACATCAGCAACCTCCTTTTTTCACGATCAAAGCATAGCTAGCAGGATAGAGAAAAGGGGTATACTTATGTTTTATTTCACACTGTAGTTGGAGGTCTGAATTTGGTTTGGTGGCATAATAAATATTCCAGTTCCACTGTGTCTCTCTCTGTGTCTGAGAGTGAGACACAGGGAGACAGACAGTAAGACGGGGATTCAATAATGACAACTGTCAGCTTCCTAACAGCCGCATTAAGCTAGAGCCGGACACAGATCTTAGAAGTATGCTTCTTGTTCTTAGTGTTCAGTGTAGAAGATAAAACAAAGAAAGGTGAATGCAATAAAACAGAATGGAAAATAATAAATATACCTTCATGCTTGTCTATATAAAATAAACAGCAAAGTAAATGTCCTGCTCAAAACTCTGGTAGTGAGACATGTGCCCGCTTACAGATAACTTTACTGGTCAGCTGTTTTCCAAAACAGGCAAATAGCTCCCCAGTGAAGGTGGCAGATCAAGGGTGTGAACTACTGTGGTGTGTGTGTGTGTGTGTGTGTGTGTGTGTGTGTGTGTGTGTGTGTGTGTGTGTGTGTGTGTGTGTGTGTGTGTGTGTGTGTGTGTGTGTGTGTGTGTGTGTGTGTGTGTGTGTGTGTGTGTGTGTGTGTGTGTGTGGTGTGGGTGTGGGTGTGTGTGGGTGTGTGGGGGGGGTGTGGGTGGGTGTGTGTGTTGTGTGTATTTCAGGGTGGGGAGCAGCAGACAATATTTGTGTGGGGATGTTTGGTTCGTCTCCAAGACCGAGCACTCTCCTTGACCTTCTGTTACATAGAGTGGAGTTGAATACTTAGATATAAGTTGTGTTTCACCATCATTATAACAACACCATCTTTTAAAAACCCCAGCATTTTTAAATATGGCTCAGTAATTAGTGGAATATTTCTCTTGACCAGCCTTTTGAAGAAACGTTACTCTTCCAGTTGTTTGTTCTTTCTTTGACACTTACATACGCTTTAAGTTATCTTGCAGACAATAACAAATATACAGGCCACCTGACAGAACCTCCAAAGCCCACTAACAATTACATCATGTGCCACTTGTTTCCTTCCTCCTCCAGGTTCAGACCACATTCGTGAGAAAGATGGACTGTGGTCGGTGTTGATGTGGTTGTCCATCATGGCCGCCAGGAAACAAAGTGTTGAGCAGATCGTCAAAGAACACTGGGCCAAATTTGGACGTAACTACTTCTGCAGGTAATCTGCAAAATAATCTTTGAACTAAAGCTGTGACTTCATAAGTATGTCTTCAGTCAGGTTCATTTGGTTAATCATTCATCTCTTTATTGGTGTACACATGTTTCAATCTTGAAGCTACTTTTTCTGGATTGAATAATGATTGAATTTCAACCAGCACCGGGATTGACTTCCCTTTTCCCAAAAGTCTGAATTCCTAGGATCCCTACCAAAGCCAGATATGTCTCCCAGGGCTTCACCTTCATCCATTTCTCCTCCAGGCCTCCTCACTGGTTGTCACTTGTTCTTATTTTAACCTCTCCCTTGTGAGAGGCACAGATAGTTGCTGCAGTCAATGTTCCCACTGACAGTTGCTGCAGCATTTCATGTTCCCACAGAGCTCTTTCCTAATTTCATGTAGATGTTCCCACAGCTTGTAGATGGAGAGGCCAACCAGGCCAGGCCAAGTACCATATCCTTCAAAAGAGAACCCTAAAACACAAACATCTTTCATCATTCTGAGGAACATCCACCGATCACCCTGACAAATCTTAAGCAAAACATTGCTATTAAAATGTATATTTATCCCAAGTAAATGATTTCCGTGAAAGCTTTTCCCCTTAATGCTTTTCTAATGCCAATCTTCTGTGTGTGTAAGTAGGCCAATGTTTCTGAGCATTTATGCTTTGGTGCTTCTCAGGTTTGACTATGAAGGCCTGGAACCACGTGCAGCCTTTTACTTGATGAGGGACCTGGAGTCAGTAATGTCAGACAAAGCATTCACCAGCCAGAAGTTTGCTGTGGGAGACCACGTCTACAGCGTGGAGAGGGCCGACAACTTTGAATACATCGACCCCGTGGACGGAAACGTGGCTCGAAACCAGGTCAGTCTGAGTTAAGAGTACAACAAGGAAAACAAAAACAAAAGTGGTATATAGGATATAGAAAATGCTAAGAAATTAAAGGAGTTGAAAATAAGTAGTAATTTCCCTAATCCTCCCACTAACACCTGGAACAAATGTGTTACATTGATATTTCAATACACAAAACAATAATATTGCAGATTGTTGTTTTTATTGAATTGTTAAGATTTGAAGAAGAGGATAGCAGTGTGGTGCTGTATGCTGTATCATATTATGAAACATGATGAAGCCATACATTCAAACCAGTCCATTTGATCATCTGGTTAACATTTAGTTCATGTTGCTCATGTGATCATGTTAAGTTCTTGGATTTCTGTCAGTTACTTAAGAGCTGAAGAAATTTAGGTGATAGCTAACCGGAAAATGAAGAACGTGGGGTTCAAGTCAGGTCTAACTGAAGCCACCTTTAACATGCACACACACTCACACCAACACCTTCTCTGTTGTCTCTTTAACCGTATGCACTCTCTCATCTGCCAGCAAGACCACCCACTCAGCTTCAATGTCTTCTCATTAGAGAGGTTCCATGTTTGGACATAACTTTCTATTCGAACCATAAACAAATGCATACACAGACACATTACATACAGGACATATCCTTACACACACACACACGCACGCACGCACGCACGCACGCACGCACGCACGCACGCACGCACGCACGCACGCACGCACACATGCACGCACACACACACACACACACACACATACACATACACTGATAAGTCCCTCGGTCAGTATACCCTCCCGGTCTTCTCCCTCCCTCATTCTTTGTGAAGTCTACCCAGCTGACTCCCTCTGTTCTGTCCAGAAATGTGTGGACTCATTCCAAGCTTCCTGGCGTCAACACTTCTTAGCCTGCGCCCCATCTATTACAACATATACACACCAGTGTTGGGCAAGTTACTTCCAAAATGTAATATATTACATATGACTTATTACTGTCTTTTGAAAGTAATAAGTTACATTACAATATTACTGTCTCTGAAATGTAATGAGTTACACTACTTTAGTTACTTTTTAGTTACTTTCACAAAAATAACCACAAAAGAATGGCTAGGTATTTTAAATGCTAAAATGTAGTTTAGTGCAGCTCATTATACTGGATGTGAAGGGCAATGTGGTATAGCATAACAACTGTGTAGGCCCTTAAGGCTACTAACAACTTGTATTATACTCGATTCTGATTGTAAATTCTTAACATGTGACACGTTGATAATACAGACCACTGTCAAGGACTATAATGAAGGTGGCTAAGGAGGATCCAGAAAGAGAAAGGAAAAGAGGTTAAAAGACGGAGTGCTGGACGTCAGATTACATTACATGTTACTTGTTAGACACTTTTATCCAAAGCGACTTACATACTCAATACTGTGGGCAATCCCCACAGGAGCAATTAGGGGTGAAGTGTCTTGCCCAGGGACACAACGACATGCTGACTACAGTGGGGTTTGAACCTGTGCTCCCCTGATCCGAACACCAACGCACTAGTCCACTACGCCACACGCCTCCCACTCAGATAAATCACCAGGAGAAGGCAGACAGGAAGTAAACACTAACAGGACACGGAATGGGCTCTGTATTTTGTTCAGTATATGGCCGTGTACAGGCCCGGTTCCAGAACAAAATGACTCAGGGTGCCTCTGAGATTACAGGGGGCACAGCAGTAGTAGGTTTACATGAACAATAGTGGCCGGCAACAGCAATGAAAAATAGCATTGATGGTCCCCAATGAACAGATTATGGCATTTGCTATGTTTTGAAACCAAGCAAGTGAGAACATTTCAAGTGAGTTAAAAGTGCAATCCTGAAATATTTCATACAGTCCAAAGTGGACTATGGCAAAGAAAAGCACAACAGCTTCAAAACTGTACTGATAACACAAATGAGAACATATTGTAAATCAAGGCACATATTATTTAAACCAGCTCATGGTTTGAAATGGCAAACATTGAAAAGCAAAAGTATTATTAAAACCATGTACTAAATCATCACTTTGGTCCCATCATATAGCCTCCTCTGGGAAGAGTACATTTACTGTGCTTGAAAACTGGTATCACATCATGTGACTTTGTGACCTGGAGAACATTTCAGCTGCAACATTAGCTCGTTGATGTATGTAAGCTTGGGATATGAGATCTTTTTGTAGCCATTCGTGGTGAAGGCATCTGTGCTATTGTATGCATTATTTTTGACCCAACATTTCTACAGGCATGGCAGAATATGGCCCTATTTTCACATGAATATTCTAGCCCTTGTCTATTTTTATACCACGACCTGCAAAATGACCGCCTAACCCCACTGTACATGCGGGTACTTGTTTAGATACCTGGGCGCTGGGCAGGCTCGGTTTTGCCGTGGTATCCTGGCACCTGCGGGCCGCAGAGGGGCGACGTAGTTTCGGGCAACGAAGACTGCTGCTTCGGGGGCGAGGGCGGCGAGAGTCAGGCGGGAGTAGGCTAGTGTCCACAACGGAGGGTAACGTGATGTCCCCATCTGACCTGTTGCTACTGTCTGCAGTAGATGCAGTGTTGCTGGTGTTTAGGATGGTTGCTTTAACCATTTTCGTATAAATGATGATTACCCACAGATGTGTGTCACTCACTTCTGTGGAAGCACTTTGGAAATGATGCACGCGCACCTGACACAATTTGTTGTTTGTATTTTTTGCTCCGAACATAACATTCAACTGCCCCGAAGATCCCGATGCCAAGCCTAAAGGGTAAACACCAGGTTTACTAATCTACCCGCACAATAATTTGTCTCTGGTGTCGGAATGTCTCGCTATGTTAGTAGCCTACATTCAGGGCCGCCCCTGGCCAACTTGGGGCCCCAAGCGACATTGTGAGATGAGGCCCCCCCCCCAACCGACAGTTGTTTTTGGAAACAAAGTAGGCTACTTTGCAAATATAATTCCTGTTTATTATTATTATTATCAACACAGTTACTTTGTATACAGTGAGGTAAATGGTAAATGTGCATGTATGTCGTTCAGTATGCGTTTACAGGTGAATACTTCTACTAATAATAATCATAATCAATTCAATAATATAAATATATTATTTTATTATAATATAGTTGTAATATAGTCAAGACAAAACATGCTTATGACATGCTCAAAAACTGATATTTCTTAAATCTGTATTCTAGTTCCCTCTGTCAGCAATGTATCAACAACTACACACACATTGCTATCAGTATTTCTCTGTGTTGTGGTTGACATGATGATGACTGTTAGGAGTAAAAGTTTACTTTTTATTCATGTATTTTTTCTTTTAATGTTTCTTGTATTATATTTTACTGTTTTTAAATGCCTTTGTCTGAATGTCTTTCATTTTTGTAAAGCACCTTGAATTGCCTTGTGTTGAAAGGTGCTATATAAATAAACTTGCCTTGCCTTGCCTTAAGGGGAGAGGCTGAGCATCACCACGAAATGTGCAAATTGACATACAAATTTATAAAAGGGGGAAAAATGCTCCATGATTTTTAGGCTGCAAACTTTAACTGTTATGTAAGCCAACTAGACAGACAGTGTATCACTCTTCCTCCTGTACATCAGCAGATAAAAGGCATAACATACTTGAATGAATGTTAAATAAAGAATGCTGGAAATAACTGCATCTCCATTAGCCTGTATGCTCTGCAGAGACTGCCTTCTTCATGTCGTGAATTGCAGCTGATGTTTTAATATGGCAATTGGCAATTTGACTTATACAACATTCGCAAGTTGTACATTTGACAATAACCCACCTTCGAGTGATGCTCTAGTTTCTTCAAGTTTTGTTTTTTTCCCCCTCTTGCTTGCCCCCGGACTGAAACTGTCTTTTCACCGACATCTCTTCACCTGCACTAGTGGCCGTATCAAAGCCGTGATTGGTCAGATGTCGATTCATTGCAACGGTGTCGGATTACAGACGTGCTCCCCTTGTCACCTCTCACTCTCGCGGGGGGTGCGCATGGATGTATAATAAGGGGGGTGCACGGAGAACTGAGCGGAGAACTGCGCACAGCAGCTGAGGCCCTCTGGGCGGGGCCCCCTGCGCAAGGCAGGGCCCCATGCAGCCTGCGTGATTGGCCTGTAGGGAGGGGCGGCCCTGCCTACATTCAACAAAACACCATTTCATTTCGGGTTAAAATGTGTTGTAACTGCGTTACTGGGCATTGTAACGGGTAATATATTACCCAAATTTCATTAGTAATGCGTTACATTACTTCGTTACAGCAAAAAGTAATATATTACTGTAACTCCGTTACTTTTGTAACGCGTTACACCCAACACTGATACACACACACACACACACACACACACACACACACACACACACACACACACACACACACACACACACACACACACACACACACACACACTGTAAACTCTGGTGTGAGTACTGTCCGTCATTCCAGTTGTCCCTGTACATAGGTGTCGACCATACACTTGCATGGCCTTCACATGTTCACACTTTTATCAAGGTTGTGCCCGCAATTTGTCTGACAACTTAACCTTATGTGTCTTAAAGTCTCACTGTCCCACTGGAAATACTTCTCTGTGTTACCATGGTTACAGCAGCTCCACAGCTAGTTACTCAGTCACCCCAAAATGCGATTTAACCTCAGTGGTAAACCCTCAGCATCCAGTCGCCCCAGTGTGTGTTATTACAGCACACATTCCTCTCTGGACAGAATTATATCAGCTGTCGTCTCACTCGCAGTGTCTCCCCTGCAAGTGTGTTTGAAGGAGGGGAGAGTTGACACACACACACCCCCCACACACACACATACATACACACACACACACACACACACACACACACACACACACACACACACACACACACACACACACACACAAGAAAAGACGAAGCATGGGGGATTCACACAGCAGTGGCATGGCAGCCTTTTTTAGTCGAGTACTGACTTTATTCTACATTGTTTCATATATATCTTACACATCGAACAGACAGCTAGACAGACACACAGACAAGTTGGAGATTCCAGAAAACAGTCTTTCCCTCAAAGTTGATGGTGTAGGTTTTAAGGAGCATAACATCAGTTAAGATGTAATGGGTGATTTCAACATATTTACCAAGACAAAGTTACATTAAACAGGTCATTAAACATTTGACCTAGGGTAAAAACATAGCTGAGAACATAACATTATAAAAGGTCCTTAATGTTCCACATTTAGATAATATTTAGCTAGGTAACATATGAACCTGGGAACATACAGCAGATACCAGTCCCTTGCCAAATGTATGACTATTCGACCCAGAATATTGTATTTCAATGGCATCCTAATTAGTAACCTTCATTGAGTTAATGTGTTGCCTCTACATAGCTGAATTATTGCCAAGGAGGAAATGATCCACAACCTCCAGTGAAACAAAAATGTAGTGCCTTATTTTATGTGTTGGTTCATATTTGTTTCAGGTACAGTGGCTGGTACACGCTCCACTGAGGGCCTCTGAACTTTGTATCTCACATTGTTTCTAACAGGCATTAGTCAGACTCCTGATAACTGCTCCTCTATTGTTAGAGATGAGCTGACACTCACAAATAGAAAGACAGACAGACAGGCGGACGGACATCTTTCATTATCACTGGCTCCTCACCCCGACTCTGACATGTTACACTCCCGAGCCAAACTCAGATTAGGAGGGGGGTGAGGGGTTTACTCTACTTTTATTATCTCTGTCCATAAACTACAAGCTGGGTCACAGTTTGGAGAGGTACTAGGATAAGGTCACTGTCATACTTGGACAGTGCACCAGAATGTTTTAACTCCTATAATAGTACAAAACTTCTGTTGTACATTTAAAATAAACTATGCATCATTTGTCAATAACAAGACATGATATACTTTTTTTTAGCCATGATGAAAATGAATGACCGCACTACTTTAGATAACTACCAAGTGATGATCCTGTAGTGTCGAGGGTTTGTTTTATGGAAACTATTCGCACATTAAGCCTATCTATGCTGCTGTCTCTCCCCTGAGCTTCTAATGGAATAAGGGAAGAGGCACTGTGGAATTTAGGACAGATAAGTCATCACAGATCCATTAGTCAGAGAGTCTTATCTTCCTTATGTCAGCCAGCAACAGTTGTCGTTGGTTACCCCAATACATCAATATCCTGTTTTTCCTGAGAATGTTGAGGTTAAATTGAAATGCTAAAGAGAACTGTTAACACTTTCAAGTTCATGTAGCCAACACTGAAGTACTGAAGTGGTTATGACCTCACATAACTTTACAATACTAGCATGTTCCTGTAAAAGGTATCCAAGTTGAACACATTTACAACAAATCACACGATGACATCTAGTGGGTGTTTGTAGCTATTGCACCTTAAAAAGCAGTTTTTATGACTTAACCATTAATGTTCTATAATGCCTGTATTCACAATTTGCATGACTGGAAAAAAAACTATATTTAGGTTCCCTATAATACTGGAGTATTTACACTTTTAATATGTGATAGTCTGACACTCAAAATGATTGATATGGTTTGATGCAGCTCATCAGGGTTTTTATTTTAGTAGAGTAAAGTTGTACATTACGTTTGGTATGCAATGCCAAAAGGGCTATTTTATGGATCTATAAATCATGTTGACAATTTATCAAGCAGATGTAACATGCACTGAATACTTTGGTAGAGGTTGTTCTTAATTGTTATTTGTTACAGCAATTATTGAGTTTAATCGTCACCTATTATGCAAAATCCACTTGTTCATGTCTTTTAAACATAAACACGTGTCCCCTCTGTGTGAAGAGATTCTGAAAGTTTCAGAAAAAAAGATGATCTCACTTTTTGTCCTGATCCATTTATATAAACACCTGTCTGGAAATGAGCTGATCAGATTTTGGCCACTTTGTGATGTCATAGCGATGTTTTGGCTTGTGTAAACATTAGCCAATAACCAACCAAGGTAACCCCCCCCCCCCCACCTGATCACCTGAATCTCCTCCTAGAGCACCATTGTGTTCTTTTTAACCAAATATCTCTCAGAGGGGCGTAGGGAGGGGCTCCTTATTTTCATCTAAAGTAACAGACAGAGAATCAGCACTTTGGAAACAGGGCTAAAACAGAGGGCATTATGGGATGCTGCAATGCATGATCTGTTTGGTATTTCAAGCCAAACACTTCAGAGACATGTTTTGTATATATCTGAGACCTATTATATTATTGATGAAAAACAGTATAATAGGGGACCTTTAAACAGCATTTTTTAATTGTGTTGGTCATTGGTCTAAGACAGGGGTGTCAAACTCAAATACGCAGTGGGCCAAAATAAAAAAATCGGTACTAGTCGAGGGCCGGACTGGTTCAATTTGTATTGCAAAACGGATTGAAATTAACTTTTTACACATATTAAACCTGGAACTAACAAAGCTTAAATGACTGCCTATAAAAACAACATTAAACATTAAATAATCAGTTGCATTCATTTCTTATGGCTCTATCTGCAGCTTTTCCGGAATTATTTCTTATGATTACATTTTTCCACAGGCCAACAACAGCTTAAAAAAACAATTTCCCTCAAAGAAAAAAACAAACATGCCTTGTTGTGCAGAAGGAAACATCCATTTAAACTGAGTTTGCTGCTATGATGCTAGTTCAAGCCAGATACTTGGCATCTCGTCATGGGTGCAAGTTCATCAATGTTTGGAGTCAGGCTCTGAGCTGAGGAAGGTGTGCGTGCAATATACCGGTGGGCCAGATATGGGGCGAAGCCTGCGAGCTAGTTCAGGCAGTCAACTTGAGCACTTATGCTGCATTCATACATAACGCCCCCTTGCCACTCTACAACCAACCAAACAGAGTCTCCTTAATATGCCGCTCTATTTAACCTGCAGATCTCTCTCCATGCATTGCTTGCTGCTGCTATTGCTGCAGCTACTTCCACGTCGCTGCTGCTTACCTGCCCCACCACCACCCCAGCTACCACCCCAGCTTTTACCTGTAGGCTCGGCGGTTAGTTATTTAATCATCACTCATCGTGCTATGTATATCTGTGGAGAGATGATGCCCGAGCCTAGTCGCCAAACTCAACTATATGCTGCTTCTAATAAACATGTTAAAGGAACACGTGAGTAGTCTGACTGAACTAATAGTAATTAAAAATGATCCTGTGGGCCGAAATTAAATCCACCAAGGGCCTGATTTGGCCCCCGGGCCTTGAGTTTGACATATGTGGTCTAAGAGAAGTAAGTAAGTCACTTAATTACAAATAACATAACTTGTGAAATTGTAAACATAGTTTTTTCTGATTCTAGGGCTTAAGGATCGTCTTCACGGATGCTTCCCGCCTGGTGTTTCGGATGAGTGGGAGCGGTGGAGGGACGGGGGCCACCGTCCGCGTCTATGCAGAGAGCTTCGAGAGAGACCCTGAGAGACACAACAGAGAGACACAGGTAGAAGGACAATAATATGACCCTAAATCCTCTTCCCAAAATGACTCTTGCCATTTTTCATTCAGATATACCACTTTATTGACTTATATCGGACATAAGTATAACAGGATAGACATCATTGTGCATACAAATGTTTAATAGCGCTGTCAGCCGTTTGCAACATAAAGGCACTAGTAAGCCCACATTTAAAAATGAGACAGGCTTCTGAGCTGGCATAATTTAAGAACGTTGTTGCCTTTCTTTCTTTCATGCTATACATTTCCCTTCATATCTTCTTTTGTTTTGTATTCACCTCCCCAGCAGCCACTTGAGTTAAAGGGGAATTCTGATCTGTTGAGTTTTGATAACACCAAGCAGAAAACACTCTGAAATGTCATTTCGTGATCATGTGCCATGCAGCTTCATGTGATACTGTTGAAGCTAATTGACCTGTAGACTTTGGAGAGATTAGGAACACTAGCTTTTTGTGTGGTTATGAATGTTGGGATAGGTGTTTTACTTTAACCATACCCAGGGGTTGTAAAGGTGCAGTTATGATGGCTAGACTGCCTCATTTAGAATTGACCACATAACCTCACAGCTTTATCAAACAATGTCTGCTAACTGAGGTTAAACCCCTCCTCCATTTTGTGCAATTCTTTCCAACATCTACAATTCAAAAGACTACATTCACGCAATAGCAGTTGGTGTAAGCTATTATTTAATCTTTATTTAAGTACAATAACTTAAAACACATGGGACAGCCTATTATTCTCTTTGATATATAGGCAACTTGAATAAAAAATGTATATATCAATGTTTTCCAACTTATAACTTCAGGATCCACCCATGAGGCATGCACCATCTATTGATAAGTAATACATAGAAATACCTGAATGAGTTTAGTTTATATATTGGAGTCAATTAAACTGTGCTGTTGCTTTGGCACTGTCATAATATTTTCCTTGTGCCTATTGTGTGATCTACACTTAACCCTTGAACAATCTGCAATTGGATCATAAATGTAATGTTGAATCATTCTGCCCTTTTACCTGATGCACATAAATCACAAGACATGACACGAGTCATTACTATTGATACAAAAACACAACCCTGTGCGATTAAAGGTTAAAAAACGGAAAACTCCTGAGTCATGTCATACAAGTTTTGAGCAATTTTGGCGACGTGCAGCAAGTAATTTAAAGACATGTTTTAAATGTTTCAAGATATTAAGCTGCACATCGCCAAGATGATACACCTGTCATGAAACATGTCCTCATATCTTATTTCTTTATTGCACCAATGTGTTCACTTTGTACATGATTAATGAAAGTAACAACAGCTGGTTAACATACGGAACTAGGCTCTGTGAAATTATCTGGAAGCGCATGTTGACTCGGTTTGTCTTTTTAGAAGTTCAAAGTAAAACTCTGTTATCTGCTCTGGAATCTGTTTAGCTATCATTCCTTCTGCATCGTGTTTTTAGACCAAAGCTGACATGTTGATATATCTGCCATATATGAGACGTTATGCACAATGAAAGAAAGATGAGGTTGAGGTTGTGTATTTAGTTATTCACTACTATGAATTGGTGTAAGATCAATGCTCCTATAGCCAAAGCCTCATAGTTATTTGTTCAATTTGCTGTGCTAGGGATTCCTTTCATATCTTTTTGGAATATAAAGGAAAGTGTTGGAATGTCAATTGATATCATACAACATGTAGTGATTCAATGTCTGCGATTGAACACATTTAAAATACATAAAAAATGCCTTTGATTATTACAAAATTAGTTAAAGGTGCAACACAATACAGCATATTCACAGAAGCAGTAAACAAAACAACAGTGACACTTCATTAAAAAGTCTAATTATCATTGTTAAACATGTATTCTGATATGTTCCTCTCTGCAGGTGGTGCTCGGTCCTCTCATTGCCATCGCTCTGAAGATCTCCAACGTCCATGAGAGGACCGGGCGCCGTGGTCCTAACGTCATCACATGAGCAACCCGGAAAACTCACAATCACATGCACGCACACTGCTCACACAGACATAACACATTTTCCTGTACCCTCTGCCATTTTCAAAATTCCTTTTTGTGTAGCTTCATAGTCATTTGTATTCTTTAAATGAAACTTGATGGGGTTATATCGCTAAAAAAGCACAATGTTTTCTCAATTGTTTATAGACCACTAACATATGTCAGCCATAGAAAACACCAGTCTAAACCAGGGAGGTTCTTTCATTATTACCATGAATAAATAATGAAAATTAGCAAACAGAAAACCTTTATGATTGTGCAGACTTACTGTTAATGTTTGTAACTTGCAGTTGAAAAGACTTCTTGGCTAAGGGCAGCCTTAGATCAGTTTTTTAATTCACCATGCTGTTTTTGTATAAAAGTGCTGTGTTCACTTGTCATTTAGCTTGTATATCTGTCCTGTCATATTATGTCATTTTCTTTAACCATTTCATGCAGAAATAATCACTTGTCTAAGTGTAAAATAAAACATGTCAAGCATAAAACCTAATATATTAGTGAATTGATTTGCAATTAGTTTATGTTTGATATAAAATAACGTGAATGCATATCTTGCTCGATGAAGAAGCGGGAAGATGTTAGACTATTCAAAATGTAAGATAACCAAGTGAGCCCAAAGGCGATGAAAAAAAAAATATATATTTGAAATATTTTTGCTAATCTGGCATTATTTTAAATGTATCAGTTTATGCCTTTTGGGAATGCTGTATAACCATATTTGAATATATAAATTCCTTTCTTTTTTAATCCAAATAAACTTTTTTTGTGTGTAGCATGCATCTTTTTTTAAAGGAATCGGACAGGTTTAATGGTGACAAATACAAATAAATCAGTGTGAGATATGATGCCTTTTGGGATTTTAACTAAACATAGTCTTTATAAGCACCATGTTTTGATGATATATCATGCAGTAATTGAACGTCCTTGAGGAAAAGGAAGCTTTTGTTTGTCGAACACAGCACCTGCTTTTGAGCCGAGTGTGAACGTGTTGTGTTGAGATAAGAAATAAAGAGGGCTGATCTTTAAATGGCCTGAATGAGACGCAGAGAGCAGGAACTCATAAACACACTGATTGCCGTCATTATGGGTCGAGGATATGCCAGTGGATATCCGCAAGGAAACGTTCACTCAGTCAGCCATTACAGCTTATTGCCCCATCCAACAGTTTTATATTGTCAGGATTATTCCTGAGGATCGATGCCAGTTCATCACCTTTGAATGTGTCACTATGAAGACGTTACGCTGTAGCTGGAATGTGTTAGAAACGAGTCTCTAATTGGCAGGGGCATGATTACATGGATACAGTCCTTTAAAGTACGTGGCAATTGAAATGCTGCCAACAACCCCCCCCCCCCTCTCTTATTTATAGTAGCCTATGCATGAACATGAACAAGCTGTGAAGGTGCAGAACATTGTTATCTTTACTACGCTGAACTTTTCAACTAAGGTACAGGTGGTGCTTTAGAGAGAACCTGTAATCTATTAAAACTGTTTCTTTGAAAATATCAAAGTCAAGCACATTTACCACACATTCTGCACAGACTGAAAAGTCTTGTTTGCTTCGCACGTCTGTGGGAAAACTCCTGTTTTATAGTTGCAAACCGGTTGTCTGTCCCTGACGTGTAGTGATGGGAACGAAACTCTTCATGTTTTCTGTTCCAGCCAAGAATCTACAATTTATTGTAGATTTAACTTTGATTTACATTGACATTATATCAGGCAGACTGGTGACAACATTTACTTTTAAATGATTCTTTATGAACAATTATTAATCAAAACTTGTCTTGAGGAAGGGGAGAATAAATTATCATTATTCATATATAGGCCTATTATAAAAAATAAGTCTAGCATAGGTCGGCAATATATTGAGAAACAAATATATTTTATACAAGCAGTCCTCAGCTTCCTTACAAACAGTTGTATTATTCTTGTAATCATTTAAAAGTATACACATTGAAGCTACAGTGCAGGTAAAAGTCAGTGCTGTTTGTCAATTCAGACATCCATGGATCCAACTGCATAAATACTGTCCTCGGTTATTTGTCACACCACCAAGCAGCAACTCCAATGTGCAGCTCATCCTTACTTTAGGAAACCAGAGACTCGAAACAGAATCACCTGTTAGTGCTCTGCAGAAACAGACCTGCAACTCTGTGTAGGGTCAGCAGAGACTTCAGAAGTTGGGTGTAGACTGATGGCCCAAAGGTGGTATCAACGTGTCTCGGAGTTTCTTCTAGAACGTTCTCTCTCGTCCCAATCAGGAAATAATGTCTATCTCCATTCCTGCATTTCTCCCTAGCCAGTTAGATAAAAACATTTCTTCTCTTCAGTGCTCGGCCACGGTCTCCCTCTGCCCCCCTGCGTCCCCCTCCCCCTGCTGAGTACGCTCCACCTGACTGTATGTAGGAGGCAGCTCCCTGCTCCACCTGCAGTCTGGAGGGTCCGAGCTGTCCTGGCTGTACAGAGGGGGGGCGAGGCTCATCACCACCTCCACCCCGTCAACCACAACAACAAACTCCGGCGCTGAATCAGGACCCTCCTGGCTGCCCTGGGACTCCTCGTAGGATGGAGGGAAGGAACTTGGTCTACAGGGGAAACACGTATAAGACATCAGCGGCATTATTGAAGTTTGGTTTTAATAATACATTTGAAAGCTCATTGATTAGCAGACAAAAGAACAGTGAATTTAGAGTAGCAGGATACATTTGATCTGTTTCATCTGGCCAGATGTAATATAAAACACACTATAAATATATAATAATAGTTAAAAAGACATTTGGGATACATAATCAACAAACAGTATGTAAGAAATGTTATTAGTATTGACAAAAAGCAAACATTTATATAGTGTAAAACCATGCAGTCTACTGGAATGGAAGAGTGACTTTACTTGATAGGTTTGATGTGTTTTTTAACAGTTACAGTACATATTTTACAATTGGGTATACTTGAGGGTTTACCTTAGTAAAATGTACTCATTGTGCATTCAAAGGTCCATGTCTAATGCAGTACATAATTATAATTTTGGATTTAATTTAAAAACTATTGGTTGGCTTGTTTTATCTACAGTAAAGGATCATACAAATATTGCCCTTTTTTTGTTCAGCTGCATGACAACTTCTTAACTAGCTTGTTATTCTTAAGAAGTTAGACGAATATTTTAATCTGAAAAGGGTACATTTCATCACAAACATTAAAAATCACCACATCCTTGAGATGTTTTTCCATTGACAGGATAGGAATGAAATATAAATAAATGTACTTTCACTAGCCCAAATATTAAGACTAAAGGTTGCCATTTTTCTCAAATGAATTTGAATGTTTTAAGATATTTCTTTTTCCATAAAGGCCGCTTTGTTGCTCTGAAATTTCATTGAAAGTAAATAGGCCATTGACATTTGTTGTTGTTGTGTGTCTGTAGCTGCAGGGTAGGAGTCTCACCTCTGGAGAGTGTAGACCTCCATGTGCTGTTCATGTCCTCCTCTCTGGTAAATCTTGCTCTTCATGCTGTGGCAGATGCTCCAGAAGACTCCGATGAGCACAGCTAGGATTCCCAACAAAATCATGATGTAGGCAAGCATGACCCTCACGGTGTACTTGTACTCGATCTGCAGGGGCACCAGGTAGGCCCCGATGCAGGTCAGCACACACCCCACAGCGAGCAGGGCCATGCGGGCCAGGGACCACAGCTGCTTCCTCACATCTGTTATCATTTTAGCCCAATTCTTGCTTCTCTTTTGAAGTGTTCAGGATCCCTGTTCTTCTTTTTCCTGTCTTCTGATGGAGAGATACACTGATGGCAGGCGGGAGGTTTTGTGGTTTAATCTCCTTAGTACCTGTTCAGGGTTTAAAAAGTTCAACCTGGAGTAAATCCTCCTACCAAGTTTGAGTACCAACAAGTTGTTGTTGAAGCTGTCTGAGAAAATGTCTTTGCCTCTCCAGACATGAGGGGAGGCGGCTGGGATGTTCCTGCCTCCTCGGTTGTATATTAACACAGGCTGATAGTTGATTCGGCAACAGGATGACCATAGATTGAACTTCATTATAGAGCTTTGTGTATTTAAATCTCTTCCTTTTGCGTGGTGAAATAATTTTAAATCATTATTCGTTTATGGTTGAATAAAATATGCTTGGTGCCATATTGACTGTGTTTATGCACACAATTGATGTAAAATATATTTATGATGCTGCAATCAGGAATGAAATGATTAACATCCATGTCAAAGTCTTTCAGTAATGTCAAACGTTTCAAATCTATAACTCAACCTCACTGCCAACTACTATAACGAGCCATATTATAAATAGACCAACAACTCCAGTGGAACATTTTGTTTGCATTATCTCATATTGGTATTATTCCACTGCACACACTGGACTAATTCTAACTTTAAAAAAACAACCAAAACAATACAATTAAATTGATTTCAAGCAGGTGTATGAACATCCAAGTAGGGAAATTCCTTTTTAATTTAATGGATGGTCTTTAGTCATGTCGGCCAGCTGATAAAATGTAGCTGTGTTGCACAACATGTCTCTTTGGCCCAGCACAGTGGATTGGATACAACATTTGTTAGCATGTGTAACATCTCTAAATGCCCTGCATGTTGTTTTGCCTTGATGCTTATACCAAGCTGTAATGTTTAAACTTATTTACAGTTTATAGTATGACTTCCTTGTTACATAAAGCTGAGTAATAAAAGAAGGGGTTGAAGGGCCACACCTGGTGCTGAAAATGTTTACCATGAAGACACTTGTTGATCTTTTCTTGATCATCCTCCTAAGTGTAGGTTTTGCATACATTTATATGCACATGGACTGTATAGGTTTTGTTGTGCTGCATAGGCTGCTTCGAGTGTTGTTTTATCATGGAATATACTACAACATTTACTGTACAAACGTTGATAATCATTTGCTTTTTGTTTTGTGGATTGTTCTCTAAATGTACACACATCTTAAGCTTTGCAAAGGCGGATAGCATGCAGACAGTATTTAAACAATGTAAAGAAATTGTAAATGCAAAAGAAAATATATAATTATATTCTGATTCATGACATATGCAACTCTTTTTCCTTTAGTTTTTTGCTCTTTGCACCTGGCTCATATAGGTCAGCATTATCATAACTCATCATTTAATAGGGCTTTATTATGAGTAGGCCAATCTTAGCTGGCATTATTAATGAAAATGAATGCTTGTTGTGAATGCAGCACATTCATTTGAGCTCTTATTGGCACTCTGAGAGTTTAATGGTTTTATGGGCCTTATCAGTGTTATCAATGTGGAGTTAATCCTCTGAGCTCAGCTTGGGTAGTATCTAGAAATGGCTCCACAGCGTTTCTTTTTCGACAGGACACCCTTGTGTCTGATGCCCATGTGAGATAGAAAATTGGCTTCCTAATTGGCAGAAATTACCAAGTAATGTGTGTTAATAGTGGCACTTATAACTGTTAAGTTGATTATAGATCTTTGTGGCTGCACATTCAGCAGTCTGATAGCATGCAGTGCCCTGAGATGGCAAATTGTGATTACTTTAATACAGGCATTTCATTGTTGGCACGAATGAGCTAACATGTAAGAGAAAAGAGCAGAATCATTGCCATATGCCGCATTAACAGTATTTAGCAAAGCGTCAGCAAATAATCAGAAACAAGTGTTCACCTGTGATGTAGTGTAATATTCATCTGGGAATGCATTATTGCTCATGGGGATTTCAGTGTGTGTTCATCATAACAGATCCACTGTAGGTGAGAAATGCTATTTCAAAGTGTTTTATCTCTGTTTCTCTGGAGGCTTGTTTTATTTGTGTAAAATGACTGTACTGTATGCAAGTGTGTGTTTGGGCCTGTGTGACCTCATTGTCTCTCGTTGGTCTTATATGCACCTGTTTGAGCCCTGCTGAAAAGTGGGGGGAAAACCGGAAGAAATACTGATGGGGACCCTCATTACCGGCGCCACAGTCTCATTATAAGTCCATCATTAACAGATTAGGTGACATTATCTCTGGTATTACAGCTTTACAGCTACTCCACACAGTAGCTGTTTAATTACAGTTTTTCAGTGCAAAGCATGCCGTATTATATGGATACAGTACCATTGTTGAATATTGTCCCCCATCTCTAAACCTTCAAATGAAGCACTGCCTTACCCTCACATGCACACACACACACACACCTTCCTTAAGAGCTCATTATTGAGTGATAATTATAGACAGAGAGAGACAGCGAGCCATTAGTTGTGAGGGAAGAAGTGAAGGGTCCGTTATTAATCAGCTGGACTGATGGGGGCCTTCCATCCCCTCTGTCATTAATACACATCAGGGTCACACTGCACACTCAGCAGTACACAATATCTCTCATTATAGGTTGACTAAATCTGCATAGAAGACACACAAAGAGCAGGTGTATATCCATTTTGAAATTGTTTAGATGATTGCATGTACATGGTTAGTTTATGCAGTGGTTATTTGCAGTAGTATTACCATGAGAGGTCCAGTGGGGGCGATGTTGCATTATTTTCTTTCACTATAGCCAGTGACTGGTGAGCAAAAGCCAAGCAGCACGGCCTGGTAAAAGAAAAACTATTCAATTAGGGGAAATAAAGATATAAAACGATGGTATTTTCTTCCCTCACAGTGGGTGCATCATGTGGTGTAAAGGTTTCTCTCTGTCCTTCAGTCACATATGATACTTTAATATGATCCATTTGTAGGCAGGGTGAAGGTTCCAACCTGCCTGGTTTCGATAACCATGATGCTCTGTTTCACTGAGGATTGTGGTTTTGATTTTCTCCCATTTTGTCATACATTATAAATCCTCTCAGCTCCAAGTGTTGGATTACATCTGTGTTCTGTAAAACCATTCAAGCCATGGTGTTACTTTATCATTTAGGAGATACTTTTAAAGATAAAAGAGATATCTTAAATGTGAGCAGTGTGTGAAGAAAAAGAAAATAAAGGGAAAGGGGGAGAAGAAAATATGCAAGAATGAGGGATCCGAAGGTTTTAAACTTGTTAAACTTTCACTCCCACCTGTATTCTTTGTGTTTCGTTTTCTAAGTGGCTCTCTTATGTCTCTTCTCATGTCTGTCCTCTGGTGTTTCATGTGCTCTTGCCTGTAGTAGCTGTATAAACCCTTGCAGTTGTCTGGACTAGCCTAGGCAGGAGGGGATCAATGAAGAGATCGATAGGGTCCCTGGGAGTCCTAATAGCCCTGTTACTGCTCCCTGACTCCCTGCCTGGCGGCCTGATATAGCAGCACACTGGGGGCTAAGCACTGTGTGTGTGTGTGTGTGTGTGTGTGTGTGTGTGTGTGTGTGTGTGTGTGTGTGTGTGTGTGTGTGTGTGTGTGTGTGTGTGTGTGTGTGTGCAACCCCTCGCTGAGTCTGTACTTATACTCATGTCATGATACAGCAAAACAAGTTCTGTAATTGTGCCTATCGATGGAGCTGATGGCTGAGGGTGATCTGTGTGTGCTATAGAAGGGCTTCTACTGTGTTCCCTTTCAGTCTGCAAAACATGTTCCCATGAAGAAAGGAACAGCTGGCAAACCAGTGATGGAAAAACCTTTGTAGTGTACTTAAGAAGTAGGGATGTGGAGGTTGGTCTGGTGTGCAGCACAGGAGAATGCTTTTTACCAAAGTCTTTCCCAAACCTTAACTGTACTGTATTTGCCAGGTGCAAATTATGTATGAAGTTGGCGTAAGATGCACAAGAAGTGTCCCTGCTTATACTGTGAAAACAGCTGAAGAGTACAATGTATTTTGAGGCGCTTGAAGGTACTTTTGTATTCAAAGCCAAACTATCTAAGCCTATTCTGCATCAATTTGGATAATTTGGACCTTTCTTTGTTACATGGTATACTGTCTGTGTCAGTTATTCAGTGGCTTTAGGTTACATGCTATTGTTACATAAATACATTAATGGAATACTGCTTACAATACTTGCTGATGTCCCAATTTTAAAGTAGAAAAAACGATATAAAGTCACCATCAGCTCCACCTGGTGTGCATTTGGTACTACTGAGGTGTACAGTGAAACGTTTGCAAACTCCCTGTGTAGTGACACAATTCCCACTTAACCTGTTGGTTCTTCATTGTGACTAGTTCCCAATAGGCAAGATAAGGAAACAATCAATTACAGCGAGACCATACAAAAGGTATCTGAGCCAAATCACCCTCTTTGTCTATCACACGAGCCCGGCACACAACAGGTGGACTAAATACCTTAAACCAGGAAGTGACTAATTACAACGGTGTGTGGTATAAACAAATGATGATAAACATGTAAATAATCTGCAATGGCTGTGAAATGTCCAACTTGCAGCTGATGTAGTGAAGCCTCATCTGCTACACCCCCACTGCCCCTTGTGTGCCTGCATTGATATTTTACACCATACAAATGAGGTTCTCACAGTATACCCACCCAGAATTAGTTGTGAAAAAGTACAATATATCACTACTGCCAAAGCTTGCTTCTCTATGAAACACCCCGCTGATTTCCCAGATTATCAGGCTTCACACTGGCAACTCAGTTGTAGTAATAATAAACATGTGTAATGGAGGTGTGTTGGTCAGAAAATGGGCAACAAAAAAGAGTGTCTAACATAAGTGATTTTACCATTTGTATACAATAGGATCAGTACATTAGATAAGAACGCAGTGTTTAGTTTAGTAACAAGATTTCTCTGCAGTTGGGTCATTGCTGGGTTTCCCTTAAACATCAAAAACAGATGGGGAGAAAAAAGAACTACAAATAAGCATGTAGAGGCAGCTGCATCTGAGGGGCCAACAGGAAAATATTTCTGCAAAATGTGGGCTTCAATCACACTGCAGACACTTTTATTTGAGGTGTGGTGGAACTTCTGAAAAGCAGACAGACTGAGTTACAGGGCATGCAACAAACCTAAGTGGGGGAAAGTTCATAATTTTCCTGATGTAAGGATCAGGAAATCTAATTAAGTGTAAGGAATATATACAGAATGCCCACACTACCATCAGCCAATATGCTTCTGCAGACAATTATAGCTCTCCACAAACAATCCTGTGATCCAAGTCATTCACCACATCCATCACATGCTCTGGATGTGAGGATGTAAAGTTCAAAGATCCGCAGTGGAGTCATGTTGAAGGCAGATGCTGCGCTGTATATCAAGACTTCCCGCATCACGTTCCTCCTGGGTAAGATGATAGGATGATAAGGCCAGGGCCGTCCTGCAGGGGCCGGGGGGAGAGGTAATAATCGCAGCGTATAATTCAGGGTAATGAAGGCTCCGCCACTAGATCAGCCATAAAGAATGATAGGAGAGGCAGACGGGGAACCGCTCATGTGTTTGACCTCCACTGGCATCCCTCCACCTTCTATACATTTCTGCTGTGGTCTGACTCCAGGCAAAGGAAAAGTGAAGACGAAAGGAATGAGATGGACGGATGTAGAGGAAATGGAGAAAGAGGGAGTGGAAAAATGAGTGACAGGGTAAAAGAGAGAGAAGGTGAGCATGATTTAGCCTGAGCTCAGACGCAGGTCAAACGTTGTTCTTTGATCTTTGGAGAAATATATGTGCTTCCCGTGTCCTTAGAGACTTCTGGTCCCAGAGAAACGCCTCATCAAGTCAGGATGTAAGGCCTGTGAGAGGGGGGGCCGATGAAAGGAAGAGCCTCTTTGTTTAATTCCTTGTGATTTCAAAAGTTTAAGAATGTGAGTAACAGATGAAAACATCCCCAAAATAAACTACGCCATCTTTCACCATCAAACAAGGAAACGTTGTGCCATCTCTCACACAACTCTCCCCCTCAGTGTGTCACTCCCTCTTCATCGGTATGCAGGCGGTGTGGCGCTATACTGTGGGCAGACTGGGCTGCGCTGCTCTCCTCTACATGTCTGCTAAATGACAGTAATTATTTTCCTGGGCTGCAGGCGACTCATGCATGTTTTATTTCCACCTCCACCTCCCCCATCTGCCTGCATGGAGATGCATGGCACACACCGTTGTGGAATGAAAGAAAATACAGCGGAGCATTTTATTTCTCTCCATATACCTTCCTATGAGTCCCCACTGTGTTCTCCAGCGGCGGTTCCTTTACTGAGGGGGCCCGCTCTTTTATGGTACCAGAGGGGGTTTGCAGGGTCTGACAGATGCTGTTAGGCTGGTCTCATGATGGCCCAGCCACAGATAAAGATACTTAATGGAGGTTCACGTACACTCGCTGTAGTTGTAAGCATTTTGCCACAAAATGGCCACCGTGTTTCAACTCAGGTCCAGGTGTCACTAGCACACTAGGTGTTGGGGGGACATCCATCAATATTGATTTCGCCAAACCTTCAGTGGGTTCTAAACAAGGATTGAGAAACTGCAGGACTAACAAACATTTTCAGTGTAGACAGAACAGTTGAAACAATAGAAAAAACCAAGCCTTTCAGAACTCAAGGTTGCCTGATGAATTCATCCTATTAAATCTGGAGAAGGTTGTATCTTTTTCCCTCTTCATGGCTCCGTGTTGTGTGTCACGCCGTCCTGTGACATGCAGCTCGTTTAGTGTGACTCAGGGGATCTCTAATACCCCTGCAGCTTTCATAATGAACATGTGGCTTCTCTCTCTTGGGCACAATTTAGCGTAATTCATAAGCAGAGGACGGGGCATTAGCCAGATGGTGCTGTGGGTGGCATCCTTTCTCTGGCCATCCATTAGAACTGTGTTGGTTACAAAATTCCAATGTGAGGAGACGGACAAGGTATTCGATTTCCACATCCATCTAATCTTGTGTGTGTGTGTGTGTGTGTGTGTGTGTGTGTGTGTGTGTGTGTGTGTGTGTGTGTGTGTGTGTGTGTGTGTGTGTGTGTGTGTGTGTGTGTGTGTGTGTGTGTGTGTGTCTCAACAGTGAGAGTGTTATAAGTGGCTAACTGGGATCTCTGCAGCCTTGGTTTCCTCAGGAGACAAGAGTACAACTTGAGGAATAAATAAACACATTAATAAATTCAGATGCAATGAAAATGTGTATAAATATGTTATGTCCTCGCTAATCAGCTGAATAGAAAATAAAGATACAAAATATCCCAGCAAGCCACAGGGACTTGGAAAGGTTTGAAAATACCAATTCATACCAGATTAATTTGGGGATTAATTACTCATCTTGTGTCCCGCCTTTTGGATGCAAACCCTTAGTTTGCATCCAAATTATTAAACAACTAAACAAAAAATAAATAGTGCTTGATTTGGGGTGATTCAAATGTATATTCATTTTGGTAACAGAAAAACACAGCAAGATGGATGATGAAATTAGCCAGAAATCTGATTCTTAATGCTGTCAAAATTGAACATTTTCACAAGAACAATATGACAAATGAGTTCCTGTAATGTGAAAGGCTTGTGTGTAATAATGAACAACTATTCATCACAAAACTGCAGTTCCCCATAGCTCTACATGAAGCACTTCTAGTATTTTTCACTTATGATTTTACAGGATGTGACTTTACTGACCCGGTTTCATAATGAAAGCTCTTTTTCTCATTTTTTAAGCAAAATTGCTCTTGTAAAAATCCTCCTGTACACTCCTTGCCCAGCACCAAATGGCAGGTACACAGAGGTTATGATTAGCTGGTGAACTGAGTGCAGCATTTACATGGCAGCTAAAAGCCAGAAAATATTTCAGTAACCCTCTGCCCTACAGAATAATGTTCCAAAATAAACTGCATTCTCAAACAAGTTCAAAGCAGAGTGATGTAAAGGAGAGTTAATATTAAAGGTACAGGGCCCAAAACATAACTGCAAATGAATTCTACTATGCGACTATTTTTCCTAATACTGCTTTAGAGACTTGAAAGCAACAAGTCCATCTTGTTTCTGAAATGAAAATTGATTTAAGTTAGAGACCTACAATTGGAAAAAAAATCCCCAAGAGCAAATCCTTAAGACTACTTTTATATGTTTGTATGTTATTTTCTGAATCATTTTAAACCAGGGCAGTGTTCTGCCAGCTGTCCAATGTTTTTGTTTATTTCATTCTGTCTATGTGATTGATATTTGTATGAGTTTTTTTCATTCTGGTTTTCTGCCACTTTCCACTGAATACCATATCTGTATTTTTCTTTTAAAACTTGAGGGCACATTTTCCTTTTTAGTTAAGGAATTTATTGTATTTGAAAACCAATAAGCCTTCAATAAACTATTTTACTATTTTAAATATGCAAGCTGAGAACAGAGCTTTTTATTTTGTGGAAAGGTAAACATTTATAAACCATGTGTTATGCCTTTGTTTGTGGATTTCACCATATACCAGAACAACTTTTAAATGAAAACAATATTCAAATATAAAGTGAAGTGCTGATGAATAAAGTGCCTGTTTCAGCTGAAAATGAGTAAAAGGCACCAATTATTTCAATGTGTGCATAAATTGTTAGTGATACACACACACACACACACACATTCTGATCAGCAGCTCAGCCTTGCGTGGCTCTCACTTCGTCAGTGGAGGTGTCAGGGTCCCCATGGCAACTGTATAATGGGGCAGGCCTAATTCAATCCCAGGGGCGAGTGATGGGTCTGGCGGAGACGCAGAGGGAGAAGTGGTCTGGGTCTGAAACCTATTCAAGTCAGAGCTGATGCGTTTTAGCTGCTGGATGCTCAGTCACTGAGGAGAAAACATTCTGTCTCCACTCTCTCCAAACTTTCGCATCCACTCGTAATCTCTTCTTTTGGAATAAATCCTCTCCACTCACTTCTTCCTTTCACTCTCTCTGATTATTTTCACCTTGTTCCTTCTCAAACCTCGCTCTCACTGTTTGTTCACTTGCTTTCCTGCAACAATTTTCTCTCTTCACATAACTACGCTTTCTTGCCTTTCTTTCTTGTTCGTCACTCCCTCCCTCTCACACGCTGGTCTCTATTCAATCAATAACTCATACACTCTTAGTCTCCTCTCCCTACCTCTCTCTCTGACATTCAGACTCAGAAACCTGATAGGATTTCATTAGTACCTCAGGATCTTGTTGTATTATTGTTATCCCTCCCAGAAGAAGACAGGGATTAGCGCTGGGGCTGGAGACAACTTAAAGTAATAAGCCTGGAGCTACACATACACAGATATACACACACATGTAGAAACATACACCCACAAAGGTGAGCGAGGAAAGGGAAGGGAAGACGAGGCCATTAAGATCCACATGCAGAATGGAGGAGGCAGCCAGCACATCATTCCCGTATTGTTATTACCGTGGCAAACCAATCACATAGCTTCATACATGCAGCTCAGTGAGAGCGAGGCTTCCAGCTTGTTAGGGAGGGAACAGTTTGTTACAGGGGAAGAATGGTGCGTAACTCCTGTCACTGCTTCTGCATATAGAAAGGACTGGGACTGGCCTGAGGCTATCTGTGTTTGCAGATGGGGGATGGGAGGAAGGAAGTGGGTAGATTTGCATCCCTTTGACTCTATATCTCTAAGCACCAGAGGAAGAGGAAGAAAAGAGGAGGAAGGAGAGGAGAAGATGTGTGAAAACACCAAACAATGATACTGAGCAAACTGTTGGTTGGTTTGTTCGGAAGCTGTTGCTGATTGGCGCCGTCGAGCTATACTCACGCAAGCGTTTAATCCAATCTGATTTACATATTGTAGTGTTCGCCACAGTTGCACTTGACATAAAGTGTTTTTCACTAATACAAGCCCAGCCACACTCATGAGAGAGAGAGAGAGAGAGAGACATGAGAGAGATGAGAGAGAACATGAGAGAGAGAGAGAGAGAAGAGAGAGAGAGAGAGAGAGAGAGAGAGAGAGAGAGAGAGAGAGAGAGAGAGAGAGAGAGAGAGAGGATCTCGAGCCAAACTGTTCACACAGCCATGCACAGGCGCAGAGATTGGCCATTACATTGACTTGAATAGATTTCTTGTGTGCATGAATTGCCCAGTGAGAATCAAAAAGCCATGTTTCCTCTCTGTGGGTTCATATTGATATTCATAGTGGCTTTCCACACCGAGAGCACAAATGTCACTGAAATCGGCCTTGATATATGCTCTCATTCTCTCCTCTTCCTGTCGCTCCATCCCTCTTTCTCTCTGTCTCTCTTCACCCTTCTTTGTTCCCCGTTCACCGGACGCTCTGTGCCTGCTGCTGCCGGAAAGAAAGACTGGATGATGGAGCGGGTGGGGGACATCACGCTGTTACTCATTTACTCTTTTAATCAACCAGCGCTGTAATGTTAAAGCTGTCTCTACCTGTGAACTGCTAACCTTGACTATGGTGTTGTTTATTCCTGCAGTGCAGATCCAGAACCTCAGTCCATGCTGCACTCACTACTAAATGTCACAACACCTGGATCTGAAGCTCTGTATTGGCTTTGCGTAATAGTCTTCAAAACAAGAACATGGAAGCTGACATTGAAATGTACAGCGCGAATTCTATATCTATTTTGTCTTTATCAAAGTCTGTAACATGTTGCCATTGTCATGATATAGAAACATTGTAATGCAATGCATACCATCTTGTTACATGTGTGTTTTATGTCTATGAAACATTGTAGAAGTGGAAAAGAGGAGTCAAGTGGGTCTTTCCTCAATTTCTCAGCATTCATTGTGACATTATAAACACTGGCAGACAGATTTAGAGTCTTTGGACAGGCATCCGGCAGAGTGTTGGCAATAACAGTGAGAGATGAAGTGATAGTATTTTGGGTGGGAGCACTCGGGTCGCAGGTGAATAAATCTCTGTATATTTGTTAATTATCTTTGGAAATCATTGGATGACAGCATGTTGGCTGAGGTTATTTGCTGGGGCTGGGAATAGGCAGAGTGCAGGGATAAATAAAGAGAAAGTCATCTTTCTTCAGCATTTATAACGAAGTTGTGAAGAAAATGTTAACTAGATGCTGACATTTCACATCAAGCCTTAAAAACTACACTAATCATTTTGATACTGTGCTTCTAAATTAGCAACAATCTGTTTCAGTAACGTGCATTTAAAGAGTAAAAACTTGACTGTGAAAGAATGATGAGGCAATGCAGTAAAAAAGATATGCATAAAACACTCACCAGATGAGGCCCTGCAGAGTGGCTGCATATTTCAGGGCGCATCTCCCCCAATCTTCTGGTAGTTCAAATGACATTTGGCTGACTTGTTTTACATAGCTTAATATCTTCCAATAGCTTATAATGATTACCGATATTGGAACCAATAAAACACTTGTGGGCCAGAAATTGTGAAAGAATAAAATTAAATGACATGTGTAACTTTGTTCTAACATTTTATGTCCCTCCAGGCTCGTTCCGCTCTGCCTGAAAACGGCGGAAATGTCAAAAGAGGTAAAAAAGATGGCACCACAGTGTGTGCTCAGGGTGTAAGTTATGGCCGTAACTTTCTCACTCTGTCAGGCGCTTTAACCGCCTGTCCTGGAGGACACATTAACTTGGTATCCTTAAATAAAGTCCTTTAAATAAAGCTGGGGGAGTTAAATAATGAGAAAGCTGCTCCCACTGTCCTTTCTGCTTTTAAATGAACCTCTGCCTTTCTTATTAATGTCCCCTTATCGCTCATCACGACCACTGACCCGCTGCTGTAACCCCTTTCCACTCAACCACATGAGAAGCTCCGGCAAGTGGTCGCCGCAGAAGTAATTGAGGGCAATTTTCAAATTAAAAATTAAACCCCTCGTCTATCTTCATGCGGTGGGAGGGGGCGGAGGAGAGGGGGTTTGGGGCTGATGACTTGATCAGGTTTTGCGAGCTGGGCAGGTACTCAGGCTGGGCGAGGTGGATGATGAACGAGGGGCATTAATCTCTGTGACAGAGAGAGAGGAGTTAGCAGCAGTGATAGCAGCGCTAACGGCTTTAATTAGCATTTAATCAGACGCCTCAGGGCCGATGGAGGGGGAGAGAGGAGATCAAACTCCAACGGCCTTGTGTGAGAAGAGGAGGAAAGGAAGACAGTCTTTGTCGTGGCTGGGCCGATGCTGCTGGCTGTGTTGAAGAACACATGTCTGTGATCCTTTTTGTACTCCTGTAATGATAGCAAGCGCGATGCACCACAAAGCCTTAAGGCCCTGGACCTTTTGCAGATAGCCATAGATAGTGTTAGTAGCACATACACTGTCCTAATAGCCTACTGTAAATGTTGGGCCTGGGCTTTCCTTGATTGTTTGACTCCACATGTACTTAAAAATCATTTAAAAGATTATCACTTTCAGAAAGCAGTGTTTCCTCTACCATTGTCTTGGAGGGGCGCTGCGCCCCGCCAACGGAGCCCCGCCAACGGAGCCCCGCCAACGGAGCCCCGCGCCCCCCGTGAAATTCAAGGTGTTTAAAAAAAAAAAACATAATTTTTTTCTATTGGAACCAAATTGCAACTAATCTATATCTACGGTCACTTTTCACATAGAACATGTGCTCTTTTATTAAATAAACTAAACACTTTAATTTTAAGTTGTGAGTTTAGTGTTTTTGACCCAAGAAACAGATGCATTAATCAATAACAATAATCCAAGGCTCCTGGCTCTGCTCCAGAGGATTAAAAAAAATATATATCCCAATGCCACCCCCCCAATTGTAACAATGAAGTGTTAATGAGCACTGATTCACAACTCTGTCTGATTTGTTCTCCATAGCAGTGACGGTTCAGGCTGAGCAGGATTTCTCAGCCATAAAATAATAAAAGTGATATCTGATGGGCAAAACACAAACGCAGACTATTATCGAGGAACGGTCTGTGTTTTAATTATTTCAAAAACATTGAGCATAAGAATGAAAACTTCCAGAACCAGTGCAGCCCTGAACCACCATAGCTCTTGTCAGGGGACTCCAGCAGAGAACTCTATAGAAACACCTGAAGATAATGTCTTTTAATGTTAAAAATAAAATATAAAATGCATTTCATTATGCAGCATTTGGCTGCCACTATCTACATCCTATACAGCACATTTGAAACTCAGATTCAACAATTAGCTTTTTGAAAATGTGTTTTCTATAGGTGACACTATAAAGAATAAAATATTTGCCGTTCTAGAGGAAAGTGTCAAGGCCTTGATGTGTTGTGGAACCGGGGCAGAGTAAGTGTGTGTGAAAAAGAAAGACACAGAGAAATAGGGGGAGAGAATACTCTAGATAGAAGTTTTGATGGTGATGGCGAGGAAGAGGGCTTTTGGCATGAAAGAGGTTGGTGTGTGATCATGATGTCATTAGGAGTATACAGTGAGACAGGCCGGAAGAGGCTGCTGCACCGCGCTGCACCCAGGGGACGTCATTACCAACTAGAACTGAGCAGGGACCTGCGCACAGGTCATACACACAGGAAGTGGTCTCGCACACACACGAACAAGTGTAGGCTTACTTGCATGGATACACACATACACGTTTGCTTTTATGCACACACACACACACATTTCCTTGCAGGCAGGCATCCATCACATAACAAATGGACAGTTCTGTCTGGTCTCTGTCAGCAGACAGGTGCTTTTGTTGCTAAACCTGACAAATTCCTCAATATCTAAGCGGACACCTCTATGGACAAATGTGCCTCATTAATGAGCGCACACAGATGGACAGCGTACACACACACACACAGACTGAAAGCTTGTGCTGTGCTAAGTTGCAGTGTGTATACCGGTGTAGCCGTCTGCGCTTCATTACTGTTCACATACAGACAGTTGCAGTGTTTTTGTGTCAATGTTTAATGAGGGGCTGGGAGTCTGGGGACCTTACTGCTGTCAGGAGCTCCTTTAGTCTGGAGCTACCACCTGTTCACGTTCACTCCCTAAAGGCCTTAACACACGCACACACACACACACCGACATGCAAACAAGAAGGAGCACACACAAAAACATGTCTATACAAACACACACACCTGACAAACATACACTGATTTAGTCGTCCTGTGGCCCCACTGTCAGTGTTAGAGGCATGTAAACAGGTTACTGTGGTTGGATGAACCGGGCTGCCTGACAGAAGCTACAAAGACCATGGGAATATCAATTGATACGTTTCATATTCCTCGTCGGCTCGCATGAGATGACAGCATGAAAGCTGCTGCCAGTGAGAGTGATCTCTCTCTGACGTTTTCTGACACCAATGTGTGATGGAGATCTGAACGATGCTGACTGATCGCCACTCAATGATACGCAGACCAACTCTCAGGCCACGTCCCATTATAATCCATACAACTCTGTTACCTCATTCACACCAACGGTGTTTCAGGGCCGGTTCGGAGCTGGAGCTTGAAAAGCACCGGGTTTTCCTGTTCACACCGCAGCGAGCAGCCTCTTAGCTCCGGAATCCGGTTCGTTTCAAGCACCAAAAAATTGTCTGGCCAGAGCAAAAGCACCACATACGTCACGCTTACGTCGAGGCGGGGGCAGGGACAGATCAACTCCTGAACAACAAAAAGCCGGCGTTTATCCAGTTTGTACACAACGATGGAGAAACTTAACAAGCAGCAGTGGTCAACTGAAGAGACCAGCTACCTACTGGGAATCTGGTCTTCCGAAGAGGTACAGAGGAAGCTGGAGCACAATCGGCCATTGTTGTTGTTGTCGGTGTGAGCTGTGAGGGGTTTCCGCGCGGTTGGGTTTGGCTTTATGAAGCAGGCACGCAAACGGTCACGTCATGACGCAAACGATGACGCAATGACGCAGCACCAGTCGGACTCTGGGCGGTGTGAAAAGAGCCGGAGCTAAACCGAAGAACCGGTTCTGAACCTGAAAAGCTCTAGCACGGAGCTTGAACCGGAGTTGCGTTGGTGTGAATGAGGTGGGAAACAAAAGGAAAATGTATCTTGCCAGGGTGCAAAACAAAAAGCAGGGAGCGTCAATATACATTTCAAAAAACTAACTTTTATTAAAACAAAAACAAAAAAAATCAATTATTGACTCATTAACAAGATTATAAAACAGTGATTTAGTTACATAAATAAATTGATATCGGTGTATCAAATCTTAATTTCATAAGCATGTATACATGGGTCATTGTAATAAATAAAATGGGAGCGCAGAAGATTTCTACACAAAAAAAAAAAGAAAAAGTAAAAAAAAACAGCTAGAAAGACTCAGAGGAAATTGTTTCTGAAGAGAACAAGAGACACTGGACAACGTATTTTTTCACCAAACACACGTGAGGAATTGCTTTGTTAAAGCATGAGTTACACAGCCATTCACTTACTAATTAAGGACACTAAAGCTGGGACCAAGGTGGGTTGTCTCACCTCTTAGAACGCGTTTGGTTGTTAGATAGATCTCCTGTTTGGTTACTTTAAAGCGTTAAGACAAGGCAAGAGAAAAGGCTGCTTTTATCTTTAATGAACACAAGATAGAAAAAGATGCACAGAAAAAGAAAAATCAGACGTATGAAGAAGGTAAAAAGGCAAGTAATGATAGGACAGCTGAACATTGCGGAGGAGACACCGGAAATGCTGCGTTGAATGAAAGGGAGAACTGAGTAGTTTTTTATTCTTAGCTGGATGAAAACTGTGCATAATTGTCAATGCAAGTCTTGTTGAGCTGCACAACTATGAAGTTGCTCTGACAAGCATTGCACCATGAGGCTGACATCAGCCAATGTATTTAATGCATGTAAGGCTGAACACAAAATACATGATTTTCAGGCAGATTCATCTCCAATCAGCTCCTGTTTGAAGTACATTACAGTTTTATTTCCCCATAGCATCCTATGGAGAACTAGGCTAGTGCAACAGCTTACATGCATAATTAAGTTCTGTATTGTGTTTTCAAACATTTATCAACCAATTGTCAAAGGTAGTTTATGTCCACCCCATTTCCATGATTTTGTCGGAAGGAATGAACAACATTGTTTTCCTCCGCCATCCCCAATTTGAATCAACCTGCATTTCATGATGAGATCCAGCGTCCCACATATGAACAAATGAGGCCCTGTGAGTCCAAATCGACCATCAACAAAGTCAGTCTTTCTGATATGTTCTGTTTTCAACAAAAGAGAAAAGAAAAGAGAAGACAAAAGAGAGAAGGAGAACGAGAGAGAGAGCACACTACAGCGGCTTCAAGTATTTCACATTACATAGAATACTCTGTATAAATTAGTTAACATATACTTTCAGATCCTCCATATTCAGACATATACTATGGCATATATACAGAGTACAATAAATGCTCGCTCATGTTGTGTCATGTTTTTGTCTTTTTCCTGTAGTCAGTCGTTCATTTGTTCCGCCTTTTTTCCTGTGTAGAGAAATCCCTGAGAACGTTCTGGTTGACAATTACTGAAGGTTCCACACAATGAACTTTAACAGTAGAGAGTCTAATTTCTATGATTCACATGCACAGAGGGAAATGACACTGGCCTAGTCTGAAAATACCGTACAATGGTGGCTGTAAGAGATGAGAGGGGACTGACATACTGAAGCATCTTACAAGTCTGTTAGAGCCAATTGTGGGGGTGTAAGTACCGATGCCGGGGCAGTGACGTACAGCAGAGTCCAGCGCAGAAAACACTCTAACTCCACATCTCCTCATAACCTCACTAGTGACTCTCCTTAACGAAAAATGTCAGCTATCATAGATGATACATATCATGATAGCAACCCAAAAAAAGGAGGGTGGGGGGAGCAGGTTTAATACCATTTCATGAGGTAGTCGTCTCCCTCTGGGTATCTACTTCAACTAGAAAACTCAAATATAAAGTGTATTAACTCAAACTTGGGGTGTAAAGAAAACACAGCTATACTACATTACGTGAATGTAACAATAATACTCATTATCTTTGTGTAATGTGCCATCACTGTATTGCCTGCGTACTGTCCTCTGTCTTAAACAGGTAGTCATTATGGAGGTGGGTCGGGGGTTTCGACAATAACATGAGTTAGCTAAGAGCATTGTTGTGTGTAATGAAGCGAATGCCTGGGACCCAGAGAAAACGAATGGCTGCTCAAGTGCTGCTGCTGCTACTGCTGTGTCTAAAGAAATGCTGATGGCGGCTTTCTGTCAGTGCTAACCCAAGCTGTGCATTGCTGCCCAGCGCCCACTGCTGAAGGCCTGGACAAGGGGAGGTGCTCCGTGAGGTTTAAAGCCTTAGTTTCTCTTTGAGGATGCCGAGACTTAGGTTTTTTTTCTTCTTCTTTTTTATGTTTTTACATGAGCGCTATTGAAGAAGGGGCTTCAGCCACTTGACAATATATAACTCAATGTACACTTAAAAAAGGGAAAAAAGGATGCTTTAAATCATAAAAATAAAAGAACTAAAATTTAAAAAAAGCAATTTCACTTTTCATTTTCCTCTCACACACATGTAGAGAAATACATACAACATTCACAACGTGACAAATTTCCTCTCTTCTGAAAAATAAAAACACTTCTGTACACATAGTAGTAATAATATTATTAATAATAATAATAGTAATAATGTTTATAACAATAACAACAGCAAGAACAATAATACCGCGTGTGGCTCTGTTGATTTTTTTGTCATCTTTTCCGTTCTCTTTTTGCTTCATTCTACAAGTCACATCCCTCTTTTTATTTGTCTATTTTATAAGTCCAAAAGAAGTTCAAAAGGCAGACTCAAGTTAATATAAAAGTACTAGATGGGGAGGTCAGCCTCCCTCTCAGCCGAACCTCTCCCTCACTAGCATCATAAGTTTCTTTTTGCCCTTGTAGATCTGTTTTAGGTTGTCTATGAACTGGGTGAACTGAATGTGTCCGTCGTGAGCCATCATGAACGTCTCCCGGGCCTTACCCAGGAACTCTATGAACTCACTGTAGTGGCGCGGGCTGATGTGTGTTAGCCGCGAGTGTGTGGTGTTGATGTAAGCCCCGATGGTTGCGTCCAGCAGCTGCCTGAGCGGCGCCTTGTCCAGGGACATTAACTTCCCAGAGTTCCTGCGGCTGTGAAGTGCCGACACCATGCCCGGCGTGGTCAGCGTGCACCGCCGCAAAATGTCCGAGAGCACGGTGGCGCACTTCACGCTCTTGACCACCAGGGGGATAACGGCAGCTAGCTCGTTTTTCCCCAGCGAGTGGCTGAGCGCACAGGCCCACAGCACATCGTTGATGGCCGGGTGTGTGTCCTGGTTGTAACTGAGGTTCAGATGAGCCATGGCTAACGTCGCCAGCTTATACGCCCTCATGGGGTAACCCCGGTGTTCCATGTAGCGTGCTATAGTGAACAGCTGCGTGTAGCTCATCCCCGTCGCCGCTGCGTCCAGTACAATCTGGTAGGCTGTCTCGAAGGCAATATGGTCCTTTTCACAGAGTGTAAGAGCAGAGAGGGCGCAGTTTTGGGGGTCCTTCATGGCACACTGCAGGGCGAGGGTCCGGGCAGACGAGGCCAGGTTCTCCTGCTGGTGGCAGTCCAGGTGAAGGCGGACGATGGTGCTGTTGGACATGACGGTGGTGGCCACGATACTGGTGGCTTCTGTGGGGGTGAAGAGGGTGAACCAGCTCTGCATGATGCTGTCCAGTGCATACACACCTGGCAAACACACATGGGACAGAATTAAGAGAAAGGGATTAAATTAAGTAGATTTTACATGTAAACAATCAAATGGAAACCTTTAAGGAGCCAAGCACACTTACCCACTTCAGTGGCACATGTGACTAACCAGCGCACCATCTCTCTCCGCCTCCAGTTTAATGTGGATAGAGTTATTCTCATGACCTAAGAAGGATGGGAAAAATGGCGGGACACAGTTGAGTTTCGGAATAATTTATTTAAACAACAATAACATCTCTAACTTGGGGCCATCTGCACAAGGAAACTGAAATATCTCTACGATTCCCATTGAGGCCTTTTTTAATATAATATATTATACAGTAGGGCAAAGATTGTATTATAATTCAAACAGTCATTAAACAGGGACTCATTTTTCTGTGGTTGATTTGTCATCTGATACTTAAACCTTCTTTATGTTTTACTTCACCTTTTCACACAGCTGCTTTGGGAATGACAAACCCTTAGGCAAACCTTCAAAGTAAATACTTGTATAATAGAACGCAAGGGGAGTATTAAAAGGAATGTAGTCTGTCCAAGATCGGCTTATTTCACCACAGCAGTCCAGGCTTGCTTCACAAATGTCAATGAACTATTTAACAATGAATTTTACAACTTTTTTGTGTATGTGAATCAAATTACACCATCAACCCTGTGCACAATCAAAAAAAAGTATTTTATGTAAGCCTTGTTTTTGCTTATGACAGAAGGAAACAATGACAAGCACAATTCTAATCAGTCTAATCAGATAATCTTTTGTATCCAACATCAACTTTTGGCCAGGATCTATTAATGTAGTCCTCAGTCATCTTCAGCGTCTTTTACAACACCCAGACATTTTTACATTTTCAGAAAGCTAAAGGATACACATGGTCGGATCAGTAATGGTATGGTTGATATCTCACAGGAACAAATGCAAATACTGTTCCTTCAAGACGATAATGACACAACACAACCTTTTCATGAAGTTAGATATACATCCTTGAACCTAACATCATAAGTGAACCATCCTGGCAGTAGTTTTCATCCTCAAAAGCTGTTAGAGCTTCCAGTACAAAAGTTATCATATAGCTATAATTTCAAGAATTTAAAAAGGAGTTACATGGGGGACACTATTTTAACTTCATTTAAGTAAAGCATCACCGTCACACATACATAAGAAGAGGGGTGTTATGAATATGTGTCTGGTTTCATTATCATTTGTATCCCAACTAAACCTTAACATTACTAAAACCTTAATGTACACACTTATTTGCAATAACAGGCTCTTTAAAATGTGCCAGTAAATATACATCAGTGCCCATTTTGGCGTGGTCACGTACCTGTAGTCCGAGCTCCAGAGAGACTTTGAGAAGTGTGATGTCAGGAAGGCTGTCCATCAGAGTGGCGATCTTGAACGCATCTTGTGCAAGTTTGAAGATGTGAGACGAGGAGTGAATGTTTTTCTGGATGGACTCCAAGACTGTCTCCAGCCTGCGACTGTCACCTGGAAGGGATTTGAACATGAGAAAGCTTTAGACTAGGATTATATGTGTATGTTTCTCATACTTCCAGATAGTGTTCACCAACAGTCTTTTCCTGTGTGTATTATATTGTGAATATATGCACACCTTTGGCAGCAGTGAGCATGGTAGAGGCAAGCTCACACTGCTGAGACTCTATGTGGCTCAGGGTGAACCAGCGGGGGTATCGGTTGGGCACCACGGACACGATGTGGTGGGGTCGTGACAGGTCACCAGGCGAGGCCGTCGACTCCAACACAGGCAACCTGACGGAATCACAGACAGAAAATTAGATCCATGTAACGCTATTCTGCGGAAAACAATTAAATACATGATATCATTCAAAGAAAAGTTTTTAGACTTCGATTATCATATTAGGTGAGCATTGAATGGAGTATGAAAGAGAATAATGTAAGAAAAACAGATGGGCTGAGAGATAGAGTGAATGAGAATCAGAGAGAAACACCAAAGATCCACGAATGATCAAAATCTTGTGGAAATCAGACAGAAAGAACACTGTTCAGACAGAAAGAAGTCTTCATTATCATGGTCTGAAAGTGACTTCAAAATGAAAATGACTTTAGTGATCACAAGGGGATTACAGTTAGCCTATCCCTGCAATTTACTTCCAACCTAGTATTTAATCACCTAGAAACCACGGTATAAATAGTATTTTCTTCATTCTAATTGGTCATAATGAAGTCAGAGCTGTGCAACACCTGCTAGTGGATGAAGGGGCTTCTCTAGTTTCAGTCTCTCATTATAATAATACTGACAGGGCCAAGTCTTCACCAGCACCAGCACCATTACCACTGTGGCCGGCTCATCTCCTATTCTGCTTCACTTCTCTTCCCTCTGCTCCCACCTCAGTTTCAAAGGTCTTCTTTCCCTCAGAAGACAGCACAACCTGGCCTTCTCTCAGCCAATCACAAAGCTAATTGAGTCCACGGGGAAATTAAGGAATTCACCTTCCAGCCCCGTAAGGCTGGACACACATCAAACAAATACCGACACACATGAATGAAAAGTGCCAGCACATACACACACACACACACACATGCACGCACGCGCCCTTTTGAAAACACATCAAAGCAGCCCAGTAAAAGCAATGTGATTCTAAATGCCAGTTTCAATTTCAGAGCAAAGTGCATGTGATACTGTTGCCACCTGAGTGAAGGCATATACAAAAACAGCCTCCTCTTCACTCAGTTTGCCCAAGAGAGCACAGGCAGGAGAGAGAGAAGGTGACAGAAACCTAGCCAAGATGCGTGCGAGTGTGAACACCGACAGTTGGTGTAAAATGGAGATGTTTGCAAGCCTTAGCAACAGTCGGGTTCTTTCCCCACACATCTAAAGAGCTGCTAAAAGCATACACCACACTGGGGCCTTCTGGAAGATTCCTGGGGTGTAGCAAAGCAAAAAAAAGTTCCTGGGTAAAGATGGAGGCCTCATCAACATTCCTGTCTTTGTTTGGTTTTCACCAGAGCCAGAGGCCTCCATTGGATAGGAGCTTGAGAGGCCTGGGTTGCTGAAAAATAACACTCCTCAAAATGCTGGGAGGAAAATCCATACTGGGCTACTGTTCCATGAGAAACCAGCGAACAAATAAACGATGAAAAGATCCGAATGGACAGCTCTGAAGCATTCAATCTCAGCCCGAGTACGGTATATTTCCTTCCATAGGTATTCTTATCGAGCCCCTTGTAAACTACTGTAAAATGGTGCACACTGGTTATAAACATGATCATATTCTCTATGCAATAATACTATAGAAACTCTCAACTCAATGTCAAGTGTGCTTGAAACAACAAACTAGGCACATATTTCTTTACAGCACTGCCATGGATTGATATATTTGTACTATCAATGATATATAAAACACTAGCAGGGAGCTGGAAGAGGCTATCAATCCCTCTGTGAGGAAGTGAGGGAGGGGGCAACTCTGGTATCAAACGGCACTGCAACACCCTGTCACATCTGAGAGTGACGCAGCAATACATATCGTACGAGGAATATTTAAGGTGGCGATATGGAGGGAGACTGAAAGTGACCAGGGAAGACAGACACCATACAATCAGTGGACAAAATATGTTAATTATATATTTTGGAAGGACTCATGGTAGAAGTTTGAGCATATTTGGAGTATAGAATAGTAGGTAGCATGTACAATACATACTGAGATGTATCAACATAAAATCTACATATAGGATAACGCAAAAGAAGTGAAAGCCAAGACGTACGAAGGAGATGTTGATAAAAAGCAGTCCCGTCATGTTTTACCTAAATCCTGACGCTCTTTGGGAGTTCTGGTCAGCATCACCATGACTACTGACCTCTCTACATCACGCTCCTTTCCCCTTTTCACTGTAAACACCCTTCACTTTTATAATCCATCAAGCACACATCTATCAGCAAAGTGTTGCATCCGCTGGATGACCTCCACTCTATACACAAACTCAGAGTCTGAAACCTTCAAAAAGAATGACAGGAGGGATCAAGACATACATGACCCAAATGTAACCCCTCATTTTAGTTCACTCCTCTTAAGTGCCTTGGATGCTTGAAATGACATGTATGGTTTGGGTGCATTGTTTTTATACAGAAAGTACTTCACCAGAGAGCCCTCACTGTCAGGGGAATACCTCCAAAATATCTCAGTCCCACTTTTCAGTAATCTTAGAAAAAAGCCTTATTTTTAGCTTTCTTGTAAGGGATGTCAAACACGTTTTTGAGCAATTAAGGTTTAAAAGGATTGTCTCCAGTATAAGTACAGATATTTTGCAGTAGTTTTGGTCAGGTATAAATGGCTTAGTGATAAAAAAATAAAAACAAAATGCAGATGATTTCGCAGTAGTGAAGTAATCCATTTTATCATTAATATAACCTGTGTGTGAATCTGTGACATTATACCTAATTTCGCTCAAGTTTTAGTAATAAGTTAGAATTTTGAAGTAATTTTCACTTAACTTCATGCTACTATTTGCTGTAGATAAAACCTTACTACATTATAGAAATATATACATTTTTAATCCACTACATTTATTTTCCAGCAATAGTTACTAGTTTGCTTTCCAATTAGGCTTCTAAATAAAAAAACAAATGATCAGTTTCTTTACTTTGATGCACCGTTACATAAAGGCACAACGCAAGAAGATTGTGTTGCAATCAGCTTCACCTCCGGCAGAACACTTAGATGCTGCTGACATGTTATGCATCAGTAATGATTTATTAATAATGCATTTTTAAATGCTGAAACCTTACTTGAAACGGAAAATGTTTACATTGTGCTGTGCATACTTTCTATAACTTCAGAAATCAAAGATGATTTCCTCTACTGCTGCATCTACAGATTCCTAGTGTTTCGATATTAAATCTGCAGGATACAATTATTAAGATAATTATTTTTTATAAACGGAGTATGAAACTTAATAGGGCTACAAAGGTTGGCCTACCTGCAACCTGTGAGTGTCATTGGTATGTCATGCTATTGGTTTATCCTCATACTGCAGTTTTATTATACAGCGTGGTATATTGTAAGATTATGGATTATGCAGAGGATC